>NW_019154093.1:67770303-68020800 GCF_002288905.1 Enhydra lutris kenyoni
GGGATTGTGGACATTGGGGAGGGTATGTGCTATGGTGAGTGCTGTGAAGTGTGTAAACCTGGCGATTCACAGACCTGTACCCCTGGGGATAAAAAGATATTATATGTTTAAAAAATAAAAATAATAAATTAAAAAAAAAAAGTAAATAAAAAAAAAAAGAATACTCTATGCAGCAAGGCTATCATTCAAAATAGAAGGAGACATAAGGAGTTAACCAGATGAACAAAAATTAAAGGAATTCATCATCACTAACCCAACCCAATAAAAAATGTTAAAGGGGTTCCTTGAGTGGAAAAGAAAGAGCATAAGCAGGATTAAGAAAAGTAGGAAGCACAAAAACAATATAATTAAGTATACCTATAAAAATCAATCAAGGGACTCACAAAATAAAAGGATGGGAAATATGACTCTATATACCTAAAACATTGGGGGAGATGAGTAAAAATTTAGTGCTTTTAGAAGTTTCAAATTTAAGCAAACATCAACTTAATATAGACTGCTATATGCATGAGATATTGTATATAACCACATCATATATATGTGTGTGTGTATACACACACACGCAATGTACACACACACGATGGAATATTACTCAGGCACAACAAATGAAATCTTGCCATTTATGACAACATAGATGGATCCAGAGGGTATAAGGCTAAGTTAAATAATTCAGAGAAAGGCAAATACCATACGCTATCACTCACATGTGGAATTTAAGAGACCAAAGGAACAAAGACAAGAGAGATCAAAAAACAGACTCTTAGGTGTAGAGAACAAACTGATGGTTACCAGAGGGGAGGTGGGTGGTAGGATGGGTAAAATAGGTAAAGGGGATTAAGAGTACACTAATGGTGATGAACACTAAGTAATCTACATAATTACTGAAATCCTCTATTAATACACATAACAATGTGTCTTAATTATACTGGAACTAAAAAAGCAAACATTTCTCATTAAAAAATAAAAAATTAACTTTTTGAAAAATAAGTGGGATGATTAATTTCTTTGAAAACATGATGATGTGGTAAAATGAAAAAACAGAAAAATTAATTCAGCCATGACTATTATAATATTCTGTTTGAGTTCTACATAGCCCTGATATTTTCTCTATAGTGAAGAAAACATAATATACTATTTTAGTGTTCACTAAAAAGTATGTAGATCAAATCAATTTATATGAGTTATAAGGTTTAACACTGAAGAAATGATGGAATGTAAGTCTGGTCAACAGAAACAAAATACAAGTTGTAAGTATAAATTAGAGAAGTTGAGAGATAACAGTTGATTAAGGAGAATGAAGAAGACATATAAGAGCACTGGTGTCCTCATCTCATAAAACTGGAAGATATATGGTATATGGTTGGTGGAATGAAATACTGTTGTAGTAGGTTATTTGAATTTCCTGGGGAAATCAGTGTAGTTGCTAAGAGTAGTGTTATAAATAGTTGTCTAAAACAGTACTGTCCAGTTAGGACTTTCTCACCCCCAATAGTGTATGGAGTGAAACAATACACAATGTGATACTTTAGTTATAAATAAGCTCAAATAAATAGGTGAAAAAATGGCAAAAAGTTTGATATAAACATTATTGGTCATAGGAGAGATTTATGCACCAGAAAACTGACATCAAAAGCATGGAGAGCATACACAATGTAATTTTGGGGATGGATGCTCTTTATTTCATTATAAAATATGATTTTTTGCATTCTTTTACTATTTTTGATATCTTTTTTTGCTACTTTCACTTTTCCTCCACTATAATTTTTAGTTTGATAAAAAATGTCTTAAGGTAATTATCAAGGATATGAAGCAAATAGAACTCTCAGATACTGTCAATGGAATTATAAAACAGTACAGTAAGTTTGGAAAATGCTTGTTTAGTTTCTGCTAAAGGGGGATGTAAATAGATGTTATTCTCCAGAAATTCCATTCCTAGATATAGAAAAGAACTGAAATAATATGGGACATGGACAAAAACACTTATGGGAGCAATTTTTAATAGCCCAGAACTTGGAAGAACCAAAAGTCCAACAACTTTAGAATAGAAAATAAATTGGGATTTAGCCATTTTATCAAATGCCATCAGGCAAGAAAAGGATCAGGCTAGAACTACATACAGTTAACAGTATGGATGAAGATGGAAAACAAAATGTTGAATGCAAAAAACTAGACACAAAAGATTACATAATTTATCATTCCATTTCATAGTTCAAGTAGGTAAAACTAATAGTGTTAAACATCAGGGATATGGTTACATTCAGGGAGAAGGTAATAATGACTGGAAAGGGACTAAAATGGTGGATCTCTTGCAGTGTTGATAGTATTTTATTTCTTTATTTGGATGGAATTTACATGGATATTTTTTTGATGTGATAACCATACACTGGCAATTTGTATATGTTAAATTTTGATAAGGTATTTATCAAAAATATAGTGATTTATACACAGAAGGATGAACAGACTTTTGAAACAGAATACTAAATAGCTGACTAGAAGAATGAAAGAATGAAAAGTAGAAGTGTTCAAGGAGAATAAGAAAATAAAGGATGAGAAGTCAAATAGAGGGAATCATCTTTTATTTTCTTTTTAAGATTTTATTATTTATTTATTTATTTAACAGAGAGATAGGGAAAGGGCACAAGTAGGCAGAGCAGCAGGCAGAGAAAAGAGAAGCAGGCTCTCCACTGAGCAGTGAGCCCAATGTGGGGCTACATCTCAGGACCCTGGGATCATGACCTGAGCCAAAGGCAGACACTTAGCCGAATGAGCAACCCAGGAGCCCCTGGAGGAAATCATCTTTAAAGAGGGGTCATTGAGAAGAAATTACTTTTAAAGTTCAGCAGGGTGTTAGTAGCTAAATTCTGATCAGAAAACTGATGGTCTGCAAAACAACTTTAAAATGTATCTTAACTGGGATTCAAAGTATTCAATAGTTTGGTATGTTTTATTTTTTAATTTAATTCTATTTTATTTTAGGGCACCTGGGTGATTCAGTCGCTTAAACGTCTGCCTTCAGCTCAGGTCGTGATTTCAGGGTCCTGGGATCAAGCCCTGTGTTGGTCTCCCTGCTCAGCGCTGAGTCTGCTTCTCTCTCCATCTGTCCCTCCCCCACACTCATGTTCCCTCTCTCTCTCTCTCTCAAGTAAATAAATAAAATCTTTTAAAAAATTTTTATTTTGGGCTACAAAGAAAAACCAGAAACTTGGGCCTTCAAACTCTTCTGCTATGTATCATCCCTAGCCTGAAATGTATTACTGTCAAATCAGAGTCAGTGTTCTTCACGATTAGCCTTTCAATGGGTCAGAAGTCTGTGGGGAATGAAGTCGCCAGAGTTCAGGGGCTCCATTTTTCACTCGCCTAATGAGGTGAATGATAGACTCTGAAAGAGACCAGTCGACTGATTTCTTGGCAAGCAGCCATTATGAACTCCTCATTAGAGTGTCTCTCTCAGGCTTTCCTAAAGTCAGATGATCTGAATTTTCAGTCTGACCACTGACAAGTAATCTAGTCATGGTTTGCTCAAAACTAATGTGTTTCTACTTTTCTTCCTGGTGGATTACTATAATTATGAGGTACAGATGTTTATATTTTCTAGAAATAGCAGTTTTCTCCCAGGTAAATTTAATATGCAATATTTGTATCAGCAAAATAAAGACCCAAGAGCATTCTCTTTGCAGATCTTTTCTGAATTTTTGGACACTAGAAAAGAAATCCCATGGCAAGGAATGTGAACTGAGATACCGGAAAGGTATAATTCTCACCTCCTCTTAATTAGTAGTGTTTAGCTTATTTATTCCCTGCACGGTGCAGCAATCCTATTCTGTCTGACAAGTGAGATTTAAAGGTACATAAAGGATTATTTTAGTGAGCATTTCTTATAGAGCTGATGTGGTATATTAAGACTTTCATCATTTAAAGCCATCTAGCTAGGATGCCTGGGTGGCTCAGTGGGTTAAAGCCTCTGCCTTCAGCTCAGGTCATGATCCCAGGGTCCTGGGATCGAGCCCCGCATTGGGCTTTCTGCTCAGCAGGGAGCCTGCTTCCCCCTCTCTCTGTCTCTGCCTGCCTCTCTGCCCACTTGCGATCTGTCTGTCAAATAAATAAATGCGTTAAAAATAAAATAAAATAAAGCCATCTAGCCAATGCCTTCTTACTTCTGATTAAATCTTATGAGGAAAAACTCTTACAAATTCATGTCCTTAACAATAGCAAAATAATTTTTAATGTAATATCTTTTTAAAAAAAAGACTTATTTGTTTATTTACTTGAGAGAGAGAGAGAGAGAGAGCATGAGCAGGGGGAATGGCAGAGGGAGAAAAAGATGCAGGCTCCCCACTGAGCAGGAAGCTTGATGTGGGACTAGATCCCAGGACCCTGAGATTATGACCTGAGCCAAAGGTAAAAGCTTAAGCAACTGAGCCACCCAGGCCCCAGTTAATCTAAACTCTTATTTTTCTGACAGAACAGTTTCTTTTAACAACTCTCCCACCCCCAGCCCCCAAATGTTTAAGACAGTGAGGAGGAGGGAGGTCTAGATGCATTTACCCAAGGTATGGATGTTTTCATTTTACTGGCCTGGTTCCTCTGTATCTACTTCCTTGTTCCTGAGAGAATGGATGATTTCTGATTGATTGATTGATTGATTGATTGATTTTAGTACTATCTCCTCTCTCAATGCAGTTTTACTCTGGTTGGAACCAATTCTTCCCCAGGATTCACCAGGCCTGTCTGTGGTAACTTCTCCTAGAAGTTTTAATGAAGTTTGACCTTCTCTTTTATTTTCTGTACTAAACTATTTTGTAGTGCTGCTAGAGGCATTTTAATAACAGGTAAGTTTCACCCCTAGGCTGATTGTATTTCAGTAGAGGTTGAAGTGATCTCTGTATGTCAGGTTGTTAAATCTGTAAAAAGCTATGTGATCTTTCAAAATGAAAATCAGTACATCAAGGCAATATAGTTCTCCTTTTACTTTTTATGGACCTTTTTAAATCTTTCTTCAGGATGGCTCTGAAATACCAACAACGACTGCTTTTTTTCCCTTCACTCACATGTGGTCATCAAATATGCAAATACAAAAATTGTCAAAATAAAATATTCTTGTCCTAAGCTTTGCCACCTTTCCAAGGAATTTCATAATTTAGTGTCTCCATATGGACCTCTGGGGGATTATTAAACTGTGATTTCAGTACTTTAATATATATATTCAGTTAGCAATGTTCTTCAGGTCTTATTTTAACTTGTTTCTTCAACATTCACCACAATTGAAGGTACTTTTGTATGCTAGCAGAGATATATATATATATATATATATATATATATATACACACATATATATATATTCAGATTATATGTTAGCTGATAATATATGAAGATTATGTATGTTAGCATATATATATATATATATATATAGCAGCTTTATATATGTGTGTGTATGTGTACATATATACTACCTAGATTCTTTTCTTAAATCTGAATCACTTCAGACTTCCTTCTTCCCTCAGAAACCTACTTAATATAATAGCACTTCAAGAAAATTTGTACCTATTTGGTTATATTTTATATTTAAATGCATATCATTTTGCTCAATTATTTGATATCTATTAAATACAAACTATATGCCTACTAGGTAATCAGTTAAAAATGGAAAAAAAATGAGTGATAAAATTACCTTGGAAGGTACAGTTTCAGTTTTATTAAATCGTGTTTCTATTTTTTTAAAAGATTTTATTTATTTATTTGACAGAGAGAGAGATCACAAGAAGGCAGAAAGGTAGGCAGAGAGAGAGGGGGAAGCAGGCTCCTCGCTGAGCAGAGATCCCAATGCGGGGCTTGATCCCAGGCTCCTGGGATCATGACCTGAGCTGAAGGCAGAGGCTTAACCCACTGAGCCACTCAGATGCCCCTCGATTGTGTCTCTATTTCTTAATTGCACCATTCCTGGAATGTCTGAGAACACTATACCATTATATTATATATTTGATAAGGTCTCTGATTCCTAAAGTTTATGAATACCAACTGATTGTCTGACTTTGTAAGTTAGGATTCTGTACTTCAGAATACTTTAAAAACTTCCCATGATATTAAAATTACATCTGGTTCCATACTGCATGGCTCTTTACCATATCACAGGTTAGTTCTTAATTATCTTATAACTGAATTATTGCAGTCGTCCCTTAAAATATTTTTCTAATTCTATTCTTTGTGTACTGGTGCCATGGACAACATTGGGTTGGTGGGCCAGATTGCATTATTCTGAGAACTTCCTCCCTCACTTACAGGGCTGGACCCTAAGGAGCCATGCTTCTGCTTAATAGCCCTATCCATGGTGTGGCAGTGGACACATGACAAGATTGGCCTATCAGATTTTCTTTTCCCAGCATTTTGATCGTTAAGTGTAGAAACTGGGTACCTCAAAAATTTTAATGACAATATATTAGAAAGTCATATCCATTAACACTCACAGTTGAGTTCTTCACAAATGTCTTAATTTCTGTACTTCCCAAGGGCTAGTTTTTTCACATCATCCTTTGAGCACATAAGATACCCCAATAGTTGGCTGTGTATCCTTTTGCTTGAACTAATGGGTTAATTTCTGTCAGATATAATAGAGAAAATAAAATAAAAATAAAAACACTTGAATTAAATGTATTCTCCTGATATTGCATCAATGTGATATACTGAGGTAGTATTTCTCAACCAAGACTGCACTTCAAATATATTTAGATAACTTTTTCCAAAGTAGTATACCTTGATTTTATCTTTAGAGATTCTGATTAAGTAGGTGAAGAGTGAGATACAGTTATTATAATGTGCAGCTGAGGCTACCAACCACAACTTAAAATATAATTCTGATCATGTCACTCATTTCTTGTGGCTGATTTCAATAATAGACAAAAATTTTTGCAATTCTTCCCTTCCAGAGATGGATTCACTTTCCCACCTCCAAACCTATATCTTGTGTGTCATTGAGATTTATTTTGACCAAGATATGACAGTGTGCCAATATACGTACATCATATACAGTAGTCAATAACTAATTTCTTTAATATAATATAAAATGAAGAATACTCATTATTAGCCTTCTAATTTTTTCTTTAACTTTATTGCTCAAATTGCTTGATTCTTACTATATTTCCCAGTAATATCCGATTGCTTGTAATGAAGCATGATGGCTATACCTTATGTTGTTTCTTTTAAACTTTCCTTCCAACATTATTTAGAGTAGCTAAATGTTGTACGTTCCTTAGATTCCTTGTTATTTCATTCAGAATGTTTTCTTTGAAACAGATCACCATGTTCCTTATCGGTTCTCACATATTTATCTATTTCCATGTTAACACAATGCATTGTATTATAATTATTTTTTAGGGTTTGATATCTCCAATGAGATTTTAGCTTCGGGGCTGTATTCATTCATCTCTGTGCCTGGCACAAAGTAAATTATAGTAATTGTTTGTGAAATCAAGCTATTATACAATTTGGTAATCTGTAACATAGTAAAGACTGAGGGAAAATGAAGAAATATATTTATACGTAACTGAGCCACTGCTATAATCTGGGAAGTATCATGGGAATTTTGCATAATACACATGTAGAATGAATATCAAGCATTATTCATACACTGTATGGCAGAACTAACTAGCTTGTATTTCCCCTACATGTTTGTCATATACATAAACTATTATTTCCCAGAGCTCTGCTGACTGGTAGCCTAGTGGCTCAGTGCATCTCATTGGTCAAGGCATAAGGTATATTCGGTTAATAAAACAAGAGGCTGGCAGAAGTGAAGCACTGAATAGTTCTCTGTCTTACCAGAGTCCTAGAAAAGTTAGCTTTCTCTAGCTACTTGAATCCCAGGAGACTTCATCAAGGGCCTACATGCTATCCTCAAAAGGCTGATGAAAGTTACCTTGAATTTGGAATGGATGGCAAAAAAAATCCAAAACATTTATTGATGATCATATTTCAACTACCTATTTAAGTGAAGATAATAGTTCCTCTATATTTGTCATACACATCAATAAATGAGACCTTATTAAATTCTGCAAGTACCAATTAGAAGTCTACGAAACTCTTTTTGGCTTATTTTATGACTGCTGCTACTACCACCACTGCTAACAATAATAAATGATAAAGCTGGGACAACAGCTAACCTGGAAAACATGCTGAGAAAAAAAGCTTTATGCTAGGGCTACTCCACACATGGTGTGTGTGGTTAAAACATTTTTTTAAAAGATTTTATTTATTTATTTGACAGAGAGAGAGTCACTGAGAGAGGGAACACAAGCAGCGGAAGTGGGAGAGGGAGAAGCAGGCTTCCCCGCCGAGCAGGGAGCAGGGAGCCCGACATGAGGCTTCATCCTAGGAGGCTGGGATCATGACCTGAGCCGAAGGCAGGCTCTTAATGACTAAGTCACTCAGGTGCCCCTGAGTTAAAACATTTTTAATAATCCATTTCTAACAACAATATTGGTGAAATAGAGGAAATGGTTTAAAATATGAAATTCATTGATTTATTTTTCAAAGTCTATTTCTCATATACCCTGTTATAAATTCTGAAAGTATAAAATTCCCAAGAAAGGTAGTTCAGATAAACATACTGGCACCAATTACTTAAAAAATAAATATTCATTCACTTTCTAGGGCTGATATATGGACAAGACATCAAACTGCTTCAAGGGCAATATTATTATTAATCTTATAAATGTATGGTTCTATAAATTACAATTCTATAAACATTTAATAAAAGCTCACCATTAAAATATTATTTTATCCATAATGCATGTTGTTTTTTACTCAGCTGCTATGGTAAATAACAAAATCTTATTTTCTTTGAGGGACAAAAACTTGAGAATATTTTTCTTAAGAAATTGATTGTTAATTTTAAGCTCTATGTATTTCCTCAGTGGTTATTTTGAAGATGTTACAATCTCCTTTCTGAATTAAATGCTGTTATTAAATGTTTTGAATCTAAATGCTCCTGTTTGCTTTAGCATATTATAAAATCACCTTCTCTATGCAACAATTGTCTTCCCATGGGCGTCAACATTTTGTTTTTTGCCAGCCAAGGAGTATTTAATAACCTTTAACATACTAAATCTTGTTTTCTCCAATTCTGAAATTAAAACAAAAATGAATGGAAGTACATTTTAATCCTACTTTTATAAAGATTATGTAAGTTAATTCTATAACTCAATACTTGAATTGCCTAATTAACAACAATCTAAATACATGTATTTGCCAAATTATAACTGTTATATACATTATGAACTGTTTATATACATCAATGAAGTTGATATAGGTATAATTTTTGGCTTTTAGGATAAAATATCATCAATTCTGACAATGGTTTAAAGTAACTTTAAATTTGTTCTTTCGAGTATAATCTTTTAGTTTTTAATGGAAGAGTTTCAAGTATGTGATAGGTGCAGTTTGTTACAGTAAAATCATTAGTGTATTAATTTGTAGATACAGAGATGTATGTTTTGAAAAGAAAACCTTTTCAATGTTTTGATAACTCATCACTTAACTAAATATGCAACCATCCTTTGGAGAGAATCTAATTCACAATTCATGAACAATCTTTGTTGGCCAAGATCTCCTCCCTCTCTTATTGCACACAAAAGGTCATGGGTCCTATTTTTCAAACTGAAAGTCACTAATGATCAAAATAACTGTCTAATAGCCAGGAAGTTTGGAAATATGTAGCTATTTCCTTTTGAAAGCAAATATTTGCAACTTGCCTAAAAATAATTAATACTCTCTAAATTGCATTTAAAGTCCATATATGTGATTTTTTTTTAAAGTCTGTATACATGATTTAAATCTTCGGACTTCACGAATATATAAGCATGAACTTGCTTATAAATTTATTTGTAAGGCACTAGAAGAGGATCCTACAAAAGTTTAACTGATTTTCAGGAAGCTTGGAAGGGAATCTTATTGGTCAATGAACTAAACCATAGGCAGATCTTAGGGGAAAAGAGAGAAGGGCTTGGAGAACATATTTTGTAAGAGGGTAAACAAGATGATGAATATGTCATTTATCTAATGAAAATAGACCAATGTGTGAAAATGCAAGCAAATAATAAATGGGATCAGGATTCAAGCACTGGCTCCACAGCTAACTGGCTGTGTAATCTGGAGTATGTATTTCATGGTTGCAGAACTCAGTTTCCTAATACCTTCTATGTAAAATGAAGGAGTGGTACTCAACTTACATCTCTAAATCCCTTTCTAACATTAATATTGTCAGATCTGTAAGACAAATATCAGTTCTTACTATATAATCTCTGAAATTTTCTACATTTTTATTTGAGATTTATTGACTATCCTTTTTGTTAACTTATCTGAACAGATTCATAATAACAGTGATTAAGTGTTAAATACATATTTCAACTAAACACCATGAGAACATTTTAAACCCCCCTTCCTAGTTTTATCAAAAAGAAAGATACCATCAAATCTTCATGTCATGAGTCTTTTGTTAAATAAAAAGTTTGTGATATCTCTGTAAAAAGCCTTCTTATGTTGCATGTTCTCCAGTATGCTTCTCTCTCTTTAGATTCCAGACCCAAGTTATCTGGTCTCAGGAGTATGGAAAAGGAGCCTAGTGGGAGAACCATATTATTGTTCATCTGAACTCATCATCTCCCTTCTACGCTCTACTTACACTTCTCCCCCATTTTCTCTGCATCTCCCCCCATCCCTTCTAGTGTCTGTGCTATTTCTATTCCTTGACTGGATTTAGAGGGAAACAAATCAGAGACAATATAGCTTGAATACCCAAACTAATGAGATGAAAATAAAATGCTAATTATTGAAATCAATGAGCTGGGATTTTTTTTCTATGAAATAAAAATTTAATTTCCTAAGATTTCCATTCTCGGTGAGGATAGGTTTCAAACTAGCCAATATCAGGCCTACCCTTTTTTTCAAAACATATTTGTAAATAGATGGATAATGATTATTCATTTTTTATTATACTGTGATTCTATTTCCACTGTAAGAATTCAATGTCTGTTGAGGCTGGATTTTATTTTAATTGATTATTTAATTAGTGAATTGTTTACTAATGATAACACAGCTTCTAACAAAATACACCGCTCTTGTATTCCTTCTGGGATCCCAATATTTTATTTTTTGATCAATGGATTCTGGGTTAAGGCACGCAAGGCCTTGAAAAACTTCATACAGAGAATAAATGTGATGATGGTGACTTGGCATATCTAAACTTCTTTGTGGGGAAGACATGCACAGAAACAAATACTTGTAGTACAAACTTCTAAATGTTCTAAGGGGTGTGGGTCAGAAAAAGAGTGTTGGAAGGGAGAGGGCTTCACCACAGGGTTGATATTTGGCCAAGTCTCAAAGCATGATATTATCAAGTATTCTTTAGGATGATATGTAGAGAGGGACATTCCAAGAAAAAAAAAAGGAAATAGAAATAACTAAAGGCACAATGATATCAAGAACATGATACGTTAGGACAGTTATTTTGGCTATGTTGAAAATAATGGATCTAAACAGCCAGAGGTACATGTAGCTGAGATGGGAATATGAAGGGCCCAAGCTATCACACTGAGAAATTTGGACTTGATCCAGACATCTGAAAGCCTTTGGATGTTTTTAAGCTGAGTTGCTATATAATTTAATCTTTACTTTTGGAAACAAAACTCTGTCAGTATGGAAAATGGACTGATAGAAGAAGAGAATAGAGGGGAGTCTAGTCGACTATAAAGTGGTGACAGTAATACCAGCTGAGAGATGATGATAGTCTTAGGTGGTGGTGAGAAGAGGAATGATTAGGGAAGCATTTTACAAACTGGGATTTAGAAACTAGCTCACTTCCGTGCTGAGAAGTTGTGGATTTTGTTATTTAATACTACCTAGAATTTTGAGTTTTGCTATGATACATGGATGCCATTGCCTGGTGTCAGTAAAAAGGAAGGAAGGGAAGGTCAGAACTCTAACCAAGGTTTTCATATACTCATCTCCATAATGAAGATTAATATGTGCTATTTAGGTCAGCACATAGTTCTGTTTTTATAAGTGAACTATAGCTATAGCTTTAATTCACTAATGTATGATGATTTCTCTCTACTTTCCCATATAACTTGTCATTACAAACATGTGTATGCTGAATAAGGCTAGCATGTCAAGTGGAAGGATGGAGGAACTAGATTTCTGTGTCTTCGTATGGTGGGTCTAGAATAGAGACTTGTATTCTTTATATTTTTTTAGTATTTTATTTATTTATTTGTCAGAGAAAGAGGGAGAGAGAGAGTATGAGCAGGGGAGGGACAGAGGGAGAAGCAGTCTTCTCACTGAGCAGAGACCCGATGTGGGCTCGATCCCAGGACTCTGGGATCATGATCTGTGTTGAAGGCAGATATTAACTGACTGAGCCAGCCAGGTGTCCCTGAACCCTTTATTCTTAAGGACTGAATACGGGAGCATTTTCAAGTCCTGTTAGGCATTATTGGAGAGTAAAGAATAGCATTTCTGTCTTTTAAAAAGAGTGTTTTCTATTTGTTATGCATAACAAATAGCATGGAGGACAAGGGGAGATGGAGAGGAGAAGGGAGTTGAGGGGAATTGGAAGGGGAGGTGAACCATGAGAGACTATGAACTCTGAAAAACAATCTGAGGGTTTTGAAGGGGCGGGTGGTGGGAGGTTGGGGGATCCAGGTGGTGGGTACTGTAGAGGGCATGGATTGCATGGAGCACTGGGTGTGGTGCAAAAACAATGAATACTGTTACACTGAAAAGAAAAAAAAAGAGTGTTTTCTTTGATTTCTAAGGACAGCCATATGTGCTTCAAGTGTCACAGTTCATTAACAGAAACTCAATCCCTGGGATAGGAGAAACATGGTTTATGTTTGAAAAGATTCTTTTCAGTAATATTTCCAAAAGAAAAGTAAAAGGAAAGGGAGGTGGAGAGGAAGAAAATTGAAAAGGAAAAAGTGAGGCAGGGCAAGAGAAAGAAGTACTGATTGGGGACGAGGAGCTAAATAGAAGCTATCATTTGGATGTGTTAACCATGTGGAATGAAGAATAATTATTCTTCAGTCACTTTTACAAGCAGGGGCGCCTGGGTGGCTCAGTCAGTTAGGCATCCACCTTTGGCTCAGGTCATGATCTCAGGGTCTTAGGACCAAGCTCTCCATCAGGCTCCCTGCTCCATGGGAAGCCTGTTTCTCCATCTCCCTTCTGCTTGTGCTCTCTCTCTCTCTCTCTCTCACTATATCGCTCTCTCTCAAATAAATAAAATATTAAAAAATAATAATAATAATTTTTATAAGCAATAGTTACCATGTTAGAATTAGAAGAAGAAA
Organism: Enhydra lutris kenyoni; assembly: GCF_002288905.1. NCBI lineage: Eukaryota > Metazoa > Chordata > Mammalia > Carnivora > Mustelidae > Enhydra > Enhydra lutris. The sequence continues at coordinate 67,783,641 of NW_019154093.1, forward strand.
TTTAAGGAGTGCCTGAATGGCTCAGTTGGTTAAGGGGCCTACTCTTGATTTTGGTGGAGGTCATGATCTTGAGGTTGTGAGATCCGGCTTCCCCTCAGAGGCCTCATATTGGGCTTCACGTAGAGTACACTGCAGATTCTCTCCCCCTCCACCTTCCCCCGCCAGCCTCCCATTCCTTTCCCCACTCATGTGCTCTTTCTTTGTCTCTAAATAAATAAATAAAATCTTAAAAAAAAAAATGGAAGGGAGGAATTCCAAAATTCTAATTGCTAACTTAAAATGAATAAATGCAAACACATTTTAACCTACATCACAAATTTTTATGAAAAAAACTATTTTTCAAAATAAAAAAAATAGTGGAATAAAAGTGTAATTGTTAAACAGGGTTCTTTCTATCTACTCGATTTTCTCATCCATCCTTCAAGCTGTACTTTTGTATCTGGCTCCATTTGAGCATCTACTTTAGCTCAGTAATTTTTGAAGAGTAAGCTTAATTCAATAGATTTTGAAAGCATTCACTTACTAATGTCTGCAAATCTTATTAGAATTTTACTATATTGCAGCATTTTCATTTTAAATCCTTTTATAGAAATATATACAAAAAGCAATAATCTATTTTAATTATTTCCATAGGATATATTCGTTACATTGTAAAAGATGCCAGATTTTCTTATCTGAGTTTGTCAAGTGGAATTGAAACAAAGCTAAATAGCTTCATTATGGTCTTTCCATTCCAGCTAATACTCTGCTAAGAAAATGCATAGCCTTCATTGACTTCAGGCTGGAAATTTCTCTTAAATTTTGTCTCTACTTAACGGAGAGCCCCTGAAAGGCAAAGTGGCAGGATGAGTTGGGATATCTACGTTCACCATCGAGTGACCTTCAGAATACCCTGAATGAGCTTATCCTAGTCATCCATATCCACCTCACATCACACTGACAAGATTCACTTAGATCTGTCTTAAGAAAGGTGTTCAAATAGAATAGCAGTTTATGATTGGAGAGGATTAGAGGGAAAATGTGTGATCACGATGTGAGGTTTGCTCTGCTTCACCTGAGAAGTCCAAAAAAGTATTTATCTAGGTGGGTTGAGAAAAAAGAAGGCAGCTTTAATTTGCCAGAAGAAACCAACACAATTTTGAGTAAATATCAAACCCTGGAAAAGTGAAGTTCTTGTTTCAGCTCTTCTAACGGACTGTAGCTCACAAAGCTCTGCATTTTTTATTTATTTATTTACTTTTTTGCCACTGCTTTTAAAGTTTTCTAAGATGATAGCTTTAACAAAAGATATCTATTAAGGGTGTGATGTAGGTGCTTTGCCTCACACGGAGTCTTGTTTGGAATCAATCTCCTTTGATGTAATTCCAAAGGAAGACTTATCTTTAATGGGAATGCTAGATCTGTTTTTTTGATGCAGGAGCTTTTTTTTCTCTAATAAGGAGAACAATAATCTGCAGCGTAAAGAGTTGAAATTTGAAACTTACCACTTTACTGAAAGGAGACTATAGATAAAAATTTTAGAGAAGTTTTAAAAGTAATTTCATGAATTATTTTATGCAATATAGTGGATGTTCATTGTAGTGGGGCAGTTTATATGTGCTTTGCCTATCCTCACATAAATATTAGAAGTATTTCAATATAGAAAATTATTTTACATTTGAATATTTATACATAGATATAGAATTATGTATAGTACATTAGTGCATAGATATATTACATTGCCATATATATAATGTATGTGTATATAGTACAGTATGTACTATATGCATGTATGTGTGTATAGTACAGTATACTGTATATAGCTAAAGCTGTATTTCTCTAATGCATCCCTAATATTCTTTCTCTAAGCTAGAGATATCTTCTATACACTCTCTTTGTATTTTTTAATAATAGATCCTATGACTTTTAAGATCTTTACTTATTTTTATGTAGAGTGACCTTAAGAGACAATGTCTGGTTTCCTTTACTTTTGTGGACCCAGAACCCCTCACAATGCTTTGTCATTTACCAGGTCCTCAATAATAGCTACTTGAATATATGAATACATAATGAATGAATGTACAAACTTACAGTTATAAAATCAGTAAGACATGGGGAGGCAATATATAGCATAGGGAATGTAGTCAATAATATCATAATAACATAGTATAGTGACAGATGGTAGTGGAGATTTTTCCATAATGTACAAAAATATTGAATCACTGTGATGTACATTTGATATTGTATGTCAATTATACTTCAACTTAAAAAATGAATGAATAGACAAATACAGATGTTTGAATAGTCATATCTTTGAATATGTGTGTGTCTAATGAAATCAAGTCTAGCACCTCTTATGCTCAAATATAAAGAAATATGTGAAAATGAAGAGAAATGAGCTTAAAATGTATAAAAATAGTTTACATTGGTTTATAAAATGGCTGTAATCAGAAACTAAACCATATTATTTAATTATATTTTTAGTCATTGATGCATCTGCATCTAAGATACTCTCATTATAGTGTCCTGCCAAAGTTTTAAAAATCCATTAAGGGTTATCAAGAAAGAAAATCTCTCTATATTAAAGCTGACCCATTATAGATCATCTTATTCTACAGTGAAGTTTAAGCTATATAAAGAGACTATAGCATAGCCAAATGATTTTCAACAAGTGTGCCAAGACCATTCAATAAGTAAAGAATAGTCTTTCCAATAAATTATGTTGGGAAAAAAATGGATATCCATATAAAGAATGAATTTGGGAATTTGACCCCTTACTTAACACCTTATACAAAAAGTAGCTCAAAATGGATCAAAGATGTAAACATAAGAGCTAAAATCTATAAAACTCTTGGAAGACAACATAGGGCAACAGTTTCACAACATTGGAATGGGCAATTATTTCTTGGATATGACACCAAAAACACAAACAACAAAAGAAAAAAACCCAAATTGGTCTCCATGAAATTTAAAAATTTTGTGCATCAAAACACTATCAGCATAATAAATTGGGGTGTCTGGGTGGCTCAGTTGGTTAAGCGACTGCCTTCAGCTTGGGTATGATCCTGGAGTCCCAGGATCAAGTCCCACATCGAGCTCCCAGGTCAGTGGGCTGTCTGCTTCTCCCTCTGTTTCTGCCTCTGACTCTCCCCACTCTCGTGCACTCTCTCTCTCAAATAAATAAATAAAATCTTAAAAAAAAAAAAAACCCATAGAATGGGAGAGAATACTTGCAGATTATATATCTGATAAGTGATTAATATCTGATAAGTGATTAATATCCAGAATATATAGAGAACTCCTAAAACTCTACAACAAAAATTCCTAATTCAAAAATAGGGAATGGACTTAAATAGATATTTCTCCAAAGAAGATATACAAATGGCCAAAACACATGAAAACATGTTCAGTATGGGGTGCCTGGGTGGCTCAGTGAGTTAAGCCTCTGCCTTCAGCTCAGGTCATGATCTCGGAGTCCTGGGATCGAGCCCCGCATCAGGCTCTCTACTCGGCAGGGAGCCTGCTTCTCCCTCTCTCTGCCTGCCTCTCTGCCTACTTGTGATCTCTGTCAAATAAATAAATAAAATCTTAAAAAAAAAAACACAACCATGTTCGATATGACTTATTAGGGAAATGCAAGTCAAAATCATAATGACATATCACCTAAATGCAAATCCACATCAAGATGATATATCACCTAACACCCATTATGATGGCCACTATTAAAAATAAAACTAGGTAACAAATATTAAAAGGATGTGGAGAAATTGGAACACTTAGCACTGTTGGTAGAAACGTAAAATGATGCAGCCACTGTTGAAAGTAGTATGACACTTACTCAAAAAATTAAAAATGTAATTACCACATGATCCAGCAACTTCACATCTGGGTACATACATAAGAGTTGTCTCCAAGAGATATTTGTACACACATGTTGATAGAAACATGATTCATGATACGTAAAAGGCAGAAGCAACACAAGTGTCCGTTGACAGCTGAATAGATAATCAAAATACAGTATGTACATACAATAGACGATTTATTACTCAACTTTAAAAAGGAAGGAAATTTGAATAGATGCTACAACATGGATGAAACCTGAGTACATTATGCTAACTAAAATAAGCCAAACATGAAAAGACAAATACTCTATGATTCCACTTGTATGAGGAAACTAGAATAGTCAATTTCATAAAGGCAGAAAATAGTTTTTGCTAGGGGCTTGGGAAGAATGGGATGAGGAGTTTTTTTTTTTTTTTTTATGGGTATAGAGTTTCAGTTCTGCAAGATGAGAATATTTCTAGAGATGAAAGGTGGTGAAGATTGCAAAGCACCATGGATGGCACTTAATATCATTGAACTCTATACTTAAAAATGGTTTAGACAGTGAATTTTATGTTATATGCATTTTACCATAATTTTTTAAAAATGGAAGAGGAACTATTCTGTATTATTGTAAAATATTGCTATGAGTTTGAAACTGGTTTTCATATTTGGAATAAATTTATTAGTCTTTTTATAAGATTTATTTATTTATTTTAGAGAGAGAGTGGGAGGGGCAGATGGAGAGGGAGAGAGAATCTGAAGCAGACTCCACTCTGTGCACAGAGTCCATTGTGGGGCTCTATCCCTTGACCCTGAGCTCATGACATGAGCCAAAATCAAGAGTCAGTCACTCGACTGACTACAGTGCCCACATGCCCCTGTTTATTAGTCTTATTTAAGCATGATTATGTCCAGTAATTTCTTCTGTGATATAATAAAGAATATAGGGTCTTAGCAAAAATAGAATATCATGGTAGAATTAGAAGTCAGAAATGTGTCCTTTCTGAATGACTCTACTGGTTGTTTAGTACTTCTGACTCCACTGAGGGAATAATGATAAGTTTAGACATGAATGAACTTTACTACCCTCTTTCAGAGCTATATTACTAAGTCAAATATAATTTTTTTGGCTAGACTGGGTTGAATCTGAGATAATGAAAGATTTATTCAGAAGGAAATAAATCATAGCAATACAAACAGGAAGCAATGAGCAGAATGGTCCCTTTATGCCCATTTCCCATTCAATCCACTTGCAACTTACACGGAAACCAATATACAAGAGGTATTCTCACATGTGAAAGTCTAGATGTAACAAAAGGAAAAGGGGAGACCTGAATTCCTTCTGTACTTTTTAGCACAGTCGTTCCCACCCTTAACTAGAATGCCTGCCTGTCATAAATATTTTTCTGCCCCAGGATTTATACTAGTGAGTTGAAATCAACTAGATAGAGAAAGATAGAATTTTATCTTCACATCTAATTAGAATAGACTTTATTTGGCAGATCTTACCACCGTCTGCTTGATTTAAAATTTAAAAACAAAGAGGCTCCTTAGGTTAACAGTATTAATATGTTCATCTGTGATTCACTGTACACCCAGTCATTGTGCAATTTCTTTCATTTGTTTAACCATTACATTATCTTTTCAGTAAATTAGCCTTTACATTCTCAAATTCACACATGAATAGTCCTTAAAGGTTTATTAAGTTGACTCATTGTCTCTGTGAACTTGATAATCACTGCAAATTAAGGCTTTGCAAACTCTCTCTCTGACATTACCTTTCTCTCTGAAGCTAAAGAGAGAAAAGCCATAATATGATCTACATGCAACTTTGGGGCCTTTACAACAATTTTTTTTTCTTTTTTTTGCAGTAGTACCCATTTCCCCAACTCTTCTCTAGGTAAATTTTTATTTGAAACCTAGGCCTTTATCTAGAAATTTCATAGATGTAATTTTGTATATACACTTATCTGTATGTATGCCTAAACATGTTTATACACACATATAGGTATATTTTACACACATACATATGATAAATGATGTTGGCTTGTGATTAGATGGTGAAGATAACTCATTTTTATAGTATTTCTTTTGGTCTATTTTCTGATCACATAAAATAGCATTCAGAGGTCCTTTCCCAATCCCTTCTGCCCTATTCTAGTTTGCCTCCCCTCTTTGTATGTTTACATGATTATATCTGGAGCCTGTGTTTTTCTGTGTTTTATCAATATTTAGTATAAGTTAGTCAAAACATGGCACAGTACCAAAAACATTTGTTTTTGTTTTGTTTTGTTTTGTTTAAGATTTATTTATTTGAGGGGTGCCTGGATGACTCAGTGGGTTAAAGCCTCTGCCTTCGGCTCAGGTCACGATCCCAGGTCCTGGGATCGAGCACCACATTGGGCTCTCCGCTCTGTGGAGAGCTTGCTTCCTCCTCTCTCTCTGCCTGCTTCTCTTCCTACTTGTGATCTCCGTCTGTCAAATAAATAAATAAATAAAATCTTAAAAAAAAAAAGATTTATTTATTTGAGAGAGAGAAAGAGAGAAACAGACTCTCCACTGCGTGGGGAACCTCAGCCTGACTGAGCCACCGAGGCGCCCCCAAAACATTTATATTTATCTTATTAAAATTCATCCTTTCTGTTCTCTTCGAATGTCTTTAATTCAGAACAGTCTTACTATAGCGACCATGTGCAGAGCTAAGAACTGAGACAATTATATTGAAAAGGAAAGCCAACAATGCAAAGACTTACTTTCAGAATGTGATAAATGCTATAAAAATTATGATAGAAGGTATTTACAGAAAAGATAAAATAACAAGTTTGGGCAAATATAAAAAATTCAAAGGAAATTGTATGAAAAAAATTGTTTTACTTTGAAAATTTGTTTAAAAATGTAACACAATAAGGGTACCTGTGTGGTGCAGTCAGTTAAGCATCCCACTCTTGGTTTTGGCTCATGTCATGATCTTAGGGTTGTGAGATCAAGCCTGCCTCCAGCTCCATGGTCAGCATGGAGTCTGCCTGAGATCTCTCTTCCTCTCTCTCTGCCCCTCCCACTCATGGTCACTCTCTCCCTAAAATAAAATAAAGAAATCTTAAAAATAAAAAAGGTAACACATTAAATTGACTCTTAAAACTATACAAGGAATTCCTTGAGGTACTTCTCAAGGAAATACTTTAAAAGAGAGGGAGAGAGAAAGGGAACAAGGTGTAATAGTTTATAATATACCAGTGATTGTACACAATGTTTTATATGAAGTTAATGAGAATATAAAATTAATAATTGCATTTATATAGTCTCTTCTATTATCCACAGATAAAACTGAAGAAAATAAAAATTATATATGAAGCCTACTGTGATGTTATCAAATGTAAATTTATCTCTAAGATAATTTCATAAGGAGAAAAAATATTTCAATTCATATATTTTATCAAATTTCTCAGCAGTTTATACTACATTTTTCTTACTTAATAGTAAATAAAATTTATCATTAAAATTTAATGCTAAACTGTTCATGTAAAAGTGATCATTTTAATTGCTGTTTTTCAGATTCAGTATTTAAGAATAAAGTGTGTAATCTAAAATCTGTTGTATATCAGATTCTGTTGGGGGGATTGATTTGGAGAACATTTTTTTACTTCTGAAATATGGTAATAATTTCTCCTAATAATAATTTCAGATTTTACAATGTCTAAAATTTTTCTCTAAACTATCACAAATTGAATTATATTTGCTATTGTTTTAGCATTAAGCACATTTTTTAAAAGATTTTATTTATTTATTTGACAGAGAGAGAGATCACAAGTAGGCAGAGAGGCAGGAAGAGAGAGAGGGGGAAGCAGGCTCCCCACCAAGGAGAAAGCCCAATGCGGAGCTCGATCCCAGGATCCTGAGATCATGACCTGAGCTGAAGGCAGAGGCTCAACCCACCGAGCCACGCAGGTGCCCCAGCATTAAGCACATTTTATTACTTTGTAATTCCTGAAAACTTATGATCACATATATGGAAAATCTTTACAAGTGTATTAGTTTGCTGGAGCTGCCATAACAAAATACCACAGACTGGGTAGCTTCAACAACAGAAATCTGTTTTGGACAGCTTAAGATTTCATTCTGAGAACCCTCTCCTTGCTTTGTGGCTGCCTTCTCTCTGTGCCCTTACATGTATGTTTATTCTGTGTACACAGCTCCCAAGTCTTTTCATGTGTACTAATCTCCTCTCCTTATAAGGATACCAGTCAGACTGGATTAAGCCTCATGCTCAAGGCCTCATTTTTAAGTTAATTACCTCTTAAAAGACCTTATCTTCAAATTCAGTCATATTCTGAGGTCCTGGGGGTTAGGATTTCAACACATAAATTTGCGGGTAACAGAATTCAGCTTGTAACAATTAGGCAGAGTATTTTAGTTACAGGTCATTTTATTCTGTTGCTAAGATAGATAAAACTATTTTTCTTATTGCGCTATAGCCATAATTTGAGGCACTTAGGAATCTATCATTAGAGTCTAAGCCTATAGTTTTTTTTATTTGAATAATAGAACTATTTGTTTTCTAGTATGCATAATTAACCCTTAATTTTGTGTCTGCAAATTATATGGACCCAACATAAAATATAAACAAAAAAAGCTGGTTATATCACTCTATTGCTTTTTCCACCATCAATTTCTAATGTATCATTTCAGAAGCTTAAGTTGTGGTAGTATTTTCAAGCCACATAAAAGAAAATCTTATTGACTGCATTAGACTATAGCTCTATTACTATACATGGGTTCCATTCAGTGTTTAGGATAAACATGTCCTCAGGTCTTGCTGATAGCTTCCAATCATGTAGTACCTTGAATGAGTTCCAAATGAGATGTTTGATGTTGGAATGAGCTAAGCCATATGGAAGTGTTGAGATAGAGTGAATGTATGTTTTACATATTACAAATGTGACTTATTGGAGGTCAGAGAGCAGACTGTTGTGAGTTGAATATTATATTCCTAACATTCATGACCTCCTGGAGCTATTGGAATGTAACTACTACAGATTACATGGCAACCTCTCCCCCTCCAAAAATATATATGTTAAATATCCCTGGTATCTCTGAATGTGAATTTATTGGGATTTATTGGGAGATTGGATCTTTGCGGATAAAAATAGTTAAGAAAAAGGTCATACTGGGTTATGGTGGGCTCTGATCCATGACTAGTATATCCTTATAAGAAAATAAAACAGAGATGTAGTGAAATACATAGAGACAGGACAGCCATGTGAAAGTAGAGACAGAAATTGGGAATATTGCTGGCATAAAGCAAGAGATGCCACAGATTGCTGTTAAAAGACAGAAGATGTAAGAGGCAAGGAAAGCTGCAGGGGAAGATTGGAGAGAGTGTGGCCCTGATAATGCCTTGATTTCACATTTCCTGAACTATGAGACAATAACTTTTTGTAGTTTTAAGCCACCAAGTCTGTGGTAGTTTTTGACAGCAGCTCTGGGAAACCTGAGACCCCTTAGTTCTGACTCTCTCGTATACTAGCCTCTACATCATTCACTTTGTCACAACCACCACCTAAATACAAACTCCATCTCTCAGATCCTCATCTCCCTTCTAATCTTTTCTGAAACACTTATTACTATCTCACATACATTTCATCTATTTATCTTGTAACTTGTCAGTTACAGGTTAAAGTGTAATTGTTTAGAAGACAAGGGAATTCTTCTTTCTGAGTGTTGTTCAAATGTTTGCTGAATGATAGTTTCTCAATAGATATTTATCTAATAAATTAAGTATTCTGCAAAACTGTATCAGCCACTTAAAATAAAGCTTGCTGATATGAAGGCATTCATGTTGAAGACATGTGTGAAAAGTTTTAACTTTTACGTTGCGTTACTGAATAGTTTAAATAACAGAGTATATGTAAAGTCTGTAACAATCACTCAAAATAGGGTAGGTATTTTCACTAAAATGTACATTTGAATATAGTAGTGTTTTTTTTTGTTTTGTTTTGCTTTTTTATGTTTGGTTCACTCAGCAATGCTTAGAACTTGACCTGCTTCATAGAAGATTCTCCAAAAACATTTGTTGCATCAATATTGGCTCTGAAGTAAATGATGTCATAGTAACATTTTGGCATGTCATAGTAACATTTTAAAAAGGTATTTCAAATTCATTTAAAAGTTTTAAGCTTAAGGAAAGTGATATAATACACTTTAAGTTTTAGAAACAGCTTTTTATGGCTACTATGTAGCTATGGACTGCAGGAGGTCATGAATGAAACAGAAAAATAAATTAGGAAATCGTTAGAATGATCCAAGTGAGAATTACGGGTTTTAGTTGAGGAAATATATGTGGAGAGAAGTGGAAAAAAATAATTTTTTGGAGGCATAATAAAAATTATTATATATGGAGTAAAGAACACAAGTGTTTCTCTTCAAGGAGGTATCCCATTTTTCTGGCATGAGAAACTGGTTTGATGATGGTGTGACTCATTGAGGTGGAAACTGGAAACTAGGATATGTATACATTTGATATAGAAAATTGATTTTAATTTTGGACATCTTAATTTTCAGATGCCTGTGAGGTATCTAAGTGAAGGTATAAAGTAAATAGCTGGGTAGTCAAGTCTAGAGGTCAGAAGTAAGTTTTTTATTGAAGATAAAAATTTGTGAGTCTGTGATATATAGGTAATTCCTACAGCCAAAACAATAAAGAGAGATGAGATGAAAGCTCAGGAATTCAATATGTCAGAAAAATATGGAATTGCTAGCAAAAGTAATGGAGAAGAAGCAGCTGCTAGAGATGTGGGGAAAAAAAACAGAAGATATACTGTTATGGAAGTCAGGAGTCTTAAAAGAATAGTATCAAGAGTCAACTAATTTTTCAACTCCTTTTCTATTCTGAGGCTCAGAAATGACATCACCATAGGGCCTTACTGATTGCTTATGGCTTATTTATTACCTATTTTGTCACTCTTTGTCCACAAATAATATGTTGATTTCCTTGGCCACCCTGCTCTAGTCTACATTCTCAGTCTAGCCATAATGATAGTGTAAGGGCTGTATCTGATTTTACCAAAGCACCCATTTTTATTTAAACTTTTTTCTCCTATACCCATCCAACTCCAACTTTTTAATTGTTCCCATCAAAGCTTCCTATTTATATTCTGATCATCCTATTATTTCTTTGTGTTGCATGTGCTTAAATTTAAACAAAAGATAAGAGACAGTGAGTACAAAGAAACCAGAGGCAGAGATTCAAATTGCAAAATAAGGCAGTTTGATTTACCTTATTTTGATTTTTATTGTATTATTGTTTATTACACATGACCACTCACATGCTAATAACACAGCCTAAACTAATGTATTAGACTTGTTATTTTATGACCCTTTATAGAAAATAGAGAATAACATTTGATTGAAATGAAAAGTTAGCATATAAATGCCTTGCAATTTTTAATATGTAGACCATTGATTTTGTTCGAGGACTCCAAAAAATTTAATACATGTATTTTAGAGAATTTTCACAAAGCACAGTGGTTCTTATTCATGAGACTCAGACTGATTTAATTGATTGACTGATTAAAACTGAGGAATAACTGTCTGCCTTAGAGACAGCCCTAGAGATTCTTTGTAATGTGTTTCAGAGAAACATTGTATTCAAACCAGTTGTTGAACTTTGCTTTTCTCATGTAAACAATGAATGTTCTGAAAGGTGAATTTCCTCTGAGATTATTATTTGCAGTGAAAGATTTTGTGACTCTGGGAAGGCCCAATTCTTACAACCATTTTAGTTCCTCTAGCAGAGTTTCTCAAAACTCTCTCTTCAAGTGCCTGAGGGCAAAGAAATAAGAGTTCATGTGTCTGGAGATTCTTAGAACAAGGACAATCACAAACATCCTTTGAAGATTTTGTATTTCTCTAGAAAACAAAAGTAAGTTTTTAATTTTGTTATATATGTTTATTTTATTTAAGCGGTGTTCTTCCTTTCCTACCCTATTGCACTAAAATCTATGCTCCTAGAAGATGTTTAGTGTTTATCACAGAGAGAGTTCAATATACTCCTCAAACATCCTCTTGGAGGCCCAGAAACATCAGCTTGTGAAAATCAGAGAGATAAGATAAAGGAGAACTGAAGAAAGTGGAGGGGGGAAAAAACAAAAACCAAAACAAAACACAAAATAGTAAGAAGGAAAAATATTCCAAAAGAGATTGCAGCAAAATTCGGACAAAGGTACTTGACTTAGGACCTCCTGCTCTTTTCCCATATATTCCCTGTGATTTTCTTTAAAGCTCTATTCCTCAATTTTTCCACATTCCTTTAAATGTGTCTACGCAGGTGCATGGGTGGCTCAGTGGGTTAAAGCCTCTGCCTTTGGCTCAGGTCATGATAGGGTCGTGGGATCAAGCCCCACATCGGGCTTTCTGCTCAGTGGGGAGCCTGCCTCCCCTCTCTCTGTCTCTGCCTTCTTCTCTGCCTACTTGTGATCTCTGTCTGTTAAATAATAAATAAAAACTTTTAAAAAAAATGTGTCTATGATGTAAGATAAGTAAATGTTACATCGATGATGTAAGGCCTTGTGTTTGACTTTTGCTTGCTTAAAATATATATCTATTATAAATTTAACCTTTATGAACATGTCTCTTGAAATCACATTAAAATTAAAAGAATTTTTAAAAATGGTATAAAAACTGCATGAGGCAAAGTACAACAAAAAGAAAATGTATAACGGAAGCCACAGAAGGAGACGTTGAAAAGAAAGGAAGCTGTGTTGTCGAATCCTATCTAGCATTGTAGGAGCTGATGAGGAACAAGAACCTGAAGTTCCATTCTTTTTTTTTTTTTTTTAGTTTTTTTTTTTTTTTTTTTTTTTTTTTACAGACAGATCACAAGTAGGCAGAGAGGCAGGCAGAGAGAGACAGGAGGAGGAGGCAGGCTCCCCGCTGAGCAGAGAGCCCGATGCGGGACTCGATCCCAGCACCCTGAGATCATGACCCGAGCCGAAGGCAGAGGCTTTAACCACTGAGCCATCCAGGCGCCCCCTGAAGTTCCATTCTTAAGAATGTAAAATTTCTCTTACTATCGCCTCTCTTCAGTAGAGCTGATGTAAAAAACCTAAGTATGCTCTGGTTCCATTTCTCCATCTCCTAATATTGTGAGAAAGGAGTAGTTAAGAGCATGCATCATCAGAGAGAGATGAGAATCTGAGGGGCCTAATTGTTCTTTTAACAAACATTTATCAAATTCTTCTATGGTTTTTCCCTGTCCCTCACTCTCTCATTCCACCAGTGACTTGTCAGGATTTTTCAGGAATAAACCAAAAATTAGAAGGAAGTTTTACATTAGGAATTCAAGGAAGAGAGAACAAAGAAAAAAGAAAAAAGAAATTGTAAAACAATAATGATGATGATAATGATAATTAATAATAATATAAAAAAACTCCATTTTGAGAAGCATGAAACAGCCCAAATCAATAATGTAAAACAAAACAAAATAAAACAAAAGCAAAAAAACCATCAAGGCATGCCATGGGAAAGTTTTTAAATATTAGAGGTAAAGAAAAGCTATTAAAAACTTTCCAAAGGGAAAAACAATAGATAATATAATGGGATCAGAAACAGAAAAGGAACTAGACTTTGCAAAAACAATAATAGAAGCTGAAAAAATTTAAATAATGTCATAAAGTTTCCTGAGGAAAAAGTAATCTATAACAATTTGTTCTTTAATCAGCCAAATTTTCAAACAAGTATGAGGATAAAACAGTCATTTTCAGAGAAGCAATATCTCCAAATTTACCTCTCAGGTATTCTTCTTCAGAAATATATTGGAAGAGAAATCCTAGGGAAAAAGAATGGAGTAAGTCAACAAAGAGGAAGGCTCAGAATTGAGAAAACAATAATATAATCCTACAGAGGACAGAAATCAAAAGGCATCCCAAGATAATATTGAAAAGAATTCCAGAGTGAAAGACATGGCAGCCTAAAGCACAATATATCCAGATCAGAGAAGAACAGAGACACTATGACGGAAGTCTTCAAGGTGGTGGGGGTTGACAAATTCCTTGATATGTTTGTTCATGTGTGAAAACAAGCTTTATAAGAAAAGAGTTGTGTTAAGTCTTGCATTTCATTTATTTTATAATTATACACATGCATAATTTTGAGAAAAATGAATGTTACCATCAACATAATGTTACTTAAAAAAAAAAGAAATACAATGTAGAAAAACTATTATGTATGATACCATAATGGTGGCCACATGTCATCATGAATTTGTTCAAACTCATAGAATGTACAACACCAGTGAACTCTAATGTAAACTCTAGACTTTGGATGATAATGATGTATCAATGTAGGTTCATCAAATGCAACAAATGTACCAGTCTGGTAAAGCTATAGGTAATAGGAGAAACTATGCATGGGTGGGGGAAGGGAATATATGGGAAATCTCTGGCAAACCCTGACTCTTAACTGTGGAGAACAAAAGAAGAGTTGTCAGAGGTGATGGGTTAAATGGGTGATGGAGGGTAAGGAGGGCACTTGTGATGAGCACTGGGTGTTGTATGTAAGTGATGAATCATTAAATCTTATGTATGAAACTTTTATTACCCTCTATGTTAACTAACTGGAGTTTAAATAAAAACAAGGAAAAAGAAAAAATATCTCACAAAAAATAAAATAAAATAAAATGTGTAATATATAGGAAATCTCTGTACTTTCTGCTCAGTCTAGCTGTGAACCTAAAACTGCCTTAAAAAGTAGAACTTTTGGGGCGCCTGGGTGGCTCAGTGGGTTAAGACCTCTGCCTTCGGCTCGGGTCATGATCTCAGGGTCCTGGAATTGAGCCCCACATCATGTTCTCTGCTCGGTGGGGAGCCTGCTTCCTCCTCTCTCTCTCTCTCTCTCTCTCTCTCTCTCTCTCTGCCGGCCTCTCTGCTTACTTGTGATCTCTCTCTGTCAAATAAATAAATAAAATCTTTAAAAAAAAAAAAAGTAGAACTTTTCCAAAACTGTTCTTAGAAAACCTCCAGAATTTATTTAAATTGAGAACTGAAAAATTGGAAATAAAGTAAGGAAGTACACGCAATTCACATTTGTCTTTTTAGAATAAACATTTTAATTTTTTTAAATATAATTTTATTATTTAAAAGATTTTATTTATTTACTTGACACAGAGAGAGAGAGAGAGAGAAAGCACATGGAGGGGGAGTGCCAGAGGGAGAGGGAAAAGCAGGATCCCTGCTGAGTAGGGAGCCAGATGTGGGGCTGGATCCCTTGAACCCTGGGATCATGACCTGAGCCAAAGGCAGACACTTAACTGACCCACCCAGATGCCCTCTAAAATAAACTTTAAAAAAAGTCAACAGTTTAGATTTATAGAAAAATTCAACTAATAATAGAGTTCTCACATACTCCACACCCGGATTCCCCAGTATCTTACAATAGTATGTCACATTTGTCACAATTAATGAACCAATATTGATACATTGTATTAACTAAAGTTCATACTTCATTTACATTTTCTTAATTTCTGCTTAATGTTTCTTTTCTGTTCTCAGATCTCATCCAGGATACCATGTTGCTTTGATTCAGGAAGTCTCCTTAGGCTCCTCTTAGCTGTGACTTCCTTTGCATTTGATGACCTTGACAGTTTTGAGGAGTATTTTGTAGACTGTCCCTTAATTTTGATTTATTTCATGTTCTTCTCATGATTACACTGGGATCATGGGGAAGAAGACTGCAGAAGTAAAGTGCCATTATCACCACATCACATCAAGGTTACATACTACTACTATTACTTATTACTATTGATGTTGACCTTGACCACCCAGGTTGAGGTAGTGTTTTCTAGGTTCCTTTAATGTAAAATGACTTTTCCTCCCTGTCTTCACACCTTACTCGTTGGAAGGAGGTCATTATGCATACTCTACCCTTAAGGTAGAAAGTTATGCTCTATTTCTTGCTTCATTTCAGTGGAACACTTTTGCTAGTTGTTCTTTATGGCCTTGCCTTTAAGGTCTCCTGTATAGGCATGTCTTCATATCATTACTTTATTTCTTCCAATATTTCTTTCTCCATGACTTTCCAGAAATATTATGAAGTAGCTCACATTAGCGACAGAACCTGCATGGAAATTTGTTTTTGCTGCTGAAATTGTCTACCACAGAAGGTCTCGGGAGGTTATTTTTCCTTTTCTTTTCTTTATTTTTCTTTTCTTTGTTTTCTTTTCCTTTCCTTTCTTTTTTCTTTGCTTTCTTTTCTTTTCTTTTTTTTTTCTTTTCTTTTTTCTTTCTGTTTCCTTCTTTCTTTCTTTCTTCCTTTCTTTCAAGATTTACTTATTTACTTTTTTGAAAGAGAGAGAGAGAGAGAGAGCATGAGCAGTGGGGAAGCGCAGAGAGGAAGAGAGAGGGACAAGCAGACTCCCATGAAGGGCTGTATCCCAGGACCCTGATCACAGGCCTGAGCTGAGATCACAACCTGAGCTGAAGTCACATGCTTGATCAACTGAGCCACCCCCTTCCCTCCCCCTTTCTTTTCTTTCAGTCTTTCTAGAAATTTATTTGATACTTAGAATAGGGAAGTCTTATTCATAGTGGTTATTTTGGGAAAACAAAATTCTCTTGATTTAAGTGATCAAAATCATCTTTTGTTAAACACAAAGCCATGTATAAATAACTATAAAAATGACCAGGGAATAATATTGCTTTTAATTGAACATTATGATTTTTTTTGCTTTATTCCTAAACATTCACATTAATTAGCTTCACTGCACTGTCTGTTTTATTTCACATTTCTTTTCAATGTTTTGTAGTTCATTCCCCGACAGTTCTCTGCTTCCATCCACCCTACCACTCCATTCATTTTTGCCTTCTTTTTAGAGTGTCAGAAGCTAAATAGAGCATGAAATCCTTAACTGTCTTTCTTTTTCCCTTCCAAATTTATCTAAGTTCAAGTACATTCTCATTCTTAACATCCTGGAATGCATATGATAAGCCAGACACTATGCCAAGACCTTGGGATATGAGATGAGTGAGACAAACCTCAGCCTTCAAGAAGACCACCATCTAGAATGTTCATGAAACTAAACCCTCCAGCGTATTATTAATGTCAAAGTCTCCTATCACTTCTATGATTATTCCCTATTAATTATTCTTCTTCCTGTTTCATATTCAATATGCCTTCTCTATGGACTCTTCTCTTTGCCTTATGGCCATGCTCAGCACCATTTAAGGATTTTACAGATTAATTACGTGCCTACCAAAAGAGCACAGTGAAATCAGAGAATGTTAGATAGTTTAAAGGATTGGAAGCTAAGATGCTTGTAGGAGGATAGCAGAAGCTAATTTTGGAAAGACAGGTGGGATGAGAACACAAAGTGTCATTTATGCATTCTAAGATATCCAGGAATGGATAAGAGGAAGAGTTTGAGGCATATGACTAGATAAACATTTGCCAGTGATCATATACAGAGTTTTCCTACTTGTTCAACCTTTTTTTTTGTCTTGAATCCGTTTCAAGAAAAACTAAGACTAGGTTCTTACTCTGTATTATGCCTGAAACAAAATTCATTATTCTTGGTAAACCAGCAGCAATGCAAAATTCTTTGAGTAAGGAATCTTGAGGTTATGTTTGCCTCTGATGTCCTTACACATCACTTGAGATGTGATGATTATGGCTAAAGAGAAGGTAGTTTTAATGCAGAGATTGAAACAATATGAAAGAAGCTTCAAGTGCTAATTTCCGTTCATGGGGTTCATCTTGTCCTGATGCTATTTGCTCTATAGGTGATTTTTGTTCTCCATAAATTTGTGTAATACTCTTAATTTTAGCCACTATTATCATATAAAACTTTCTATATTTCCAGTGAGTTCCTCTTGGGAATGTGGTTTCTCTTATTAAAACTATCAGGGGACGCCTGGGTGGCTCAGTTGGTTGGACGACTGCCTTTGGCTCAGGTCATGATCCTGGAGTTCCGGGATCGAGTCCCGCATCGGGCTCCCGGCTCCAAAGGGAGTCTGCTTCTCCCTCTGACCTTCTCCTTGCTCATGCTCTCTCTCACTGTCTCTCTCTCAAATAAATAAATAAAATCTTAAAAAAAAAAAAAAAACTATCAGAAGCCCTGTTGTCTTTGCCACACACAGGTTTGATTCTTGATGGCCTGGTAGAATAAGGTGGCTTTGTCCACTTGCTCAGATTTTGGAGTTTATGAAATTGACTGTCATTTATTTTATTTGGTTGTATTGTAGGGAATTTTTAATTTTTATGTTAGCATTTTGTTTTTGTCCACAAATTTGGCATATAAGACCTATCCATTGCTGTGACCATCTTCCCAAAATATTTATCATTTTCTCATTAAATAAATATCTTTACTAACTCATTTTAACTTATGGTCACAAAATACAAAATATTTTCATTTTATATTCAAGACACTGGATACTTGTGTGTTTGAATAATCAGAAAGACATGCATTTGTTTGGGCTGAAAAATAGGTAAGCAAGTAATAGTATTCCAAAATAAAAATTTCAAAGCAGAATCACAAATTTTCAAAATAGCACTAAAAAAATCACTTCCAGTCTAATGAAATAAGTCTTTTCTCTGAATATTTTAATTATGTAAGACGTAATCTTGATTCCATCATTAATATTCCTGATATGAATTATAGTGGGTTGAGCAGCATCTCCCCCTTCCCCCACCAAAAAAGAAAAAGAAAAAGGTTTGTACCACCAGGAACTTGTTTATATGACATTATTTGAAAAAGGGTCATTACAGATATAATTGTTACTAATTTCAAAATGAGATCATCCTGGATTAAATTGAACCCTAACTCCAAAGACCAGTGTCCTTATAAGAGAAGAAAAGGAGAGATCACTGAAGACAAGGCAATATGAAAACAGAAATAGAAACTGAAGTGATACATCCATAAGCCAAGAAATATCAAAGATTGCTGGCAGCCACCAGAAGCTAGGAAAGAAGCATGGAGCAGATTATCCCTCAAAGGCTGTAGAATGAACCAACCCTACTTAATACCTTGATTTTTTTACTTCTGGCCTACAGAGCTATGAGATAATAAATTTCTGCTGTTTGAACACCCAATTTGTAGTAAATTGCTTTGGAAGCCTTGGAAAAATAATACATATCTCATCAAATATTAGATTTTTTTCTGCTTCCAAAGATTTTTTATAATTTACTAAAATCATAACTTTAGCAAATCATCTGAGAAAGGATTGTTTTTTTTTTTTTTCCCCAGAAATTGTGCTGGATCATTGGACAGCCATATGTTTAAAAAATAGACCTGAGAAACATAACTCACATGCTACACAAAATTAATTCAGAATGGATCATAGACTGAAATCATTAACTCAAAGTCATGGAGTTAAAACATAAACTTATGAAACATTAAGAGGAAAATATAGCAGAATGCATGTATGACATTGGGTTTGATGGTGAGTTTTTAGATACAAACCCAAAGCATAAACTATTAAAGAAAAAGCTGATAAATTGAACTTTATCAAGATTAAAACATTCTGCCTTTTGAAAAGCAAGAGAGAAAATATTTGCAAATCACATATTTGATAAAAGACTTATATGCATAATATATAATCATCTTGTGAAGATGTGAAGTAAGCAGACAAAAATTATATATATATTATTAACATATAATGTATTATTAGCCCCAGGAGTACAGGTCTGTGAATCATCAGGCTTACACACTTCACAGCACTTACCATAGCACGTATCCTCCCCAATGTTCATAACCCAACCACCCTCTCCCTAACCCCCCTCCTGAGCAACCCTCAGTTTGTTTTGTGAGATTAAGAGTCTCTTATGGTTTGTCTCCCTCCCGATCCCATCTTGTTTCATTTTTTCCTTCCCTACCCCCTCAAATTCATCATATCAGGGAGAGCATATGATAACTGGAAAACAGACAAAAATTTTAAAAATAAAGATCTGAATAGACACTTTACCGAAGGAGACATATGGATATCAAATAAACTCATGAAATGAGGCTTAACACCATTTGTGATTAGGGAAAAGCAAATTAAAATGGCAATGACATTCCACTGGATGACTATTCAAATGTCAAAAATTTTAAAAATTGACAGTAACAAATGCTGGCAATGATGTGGAACAACAGGTAGGAATACCGATGGTGCAGCCACCATGAAAGACAGTTTGGCAGTTTGTTATAAATTAAACATAGACTTAACATATGTCCCAGCAATATCATTCCTAGGAAATTATTCAAGTGAATTGAACACTTATGTTCACACAAAAAACTGTATAGGAATGTTTATAGCAACCTATTCATAATTGCAAAAAGCTGGATGCAACCAAAATACTGTTCTACTGGGGAAATGTGGCTAAACAAACTGTGGTCCATCCATACCATACAGTCCGAATATTATTTGATGATATAAAGGAACAACCTATTGATTCATTAAACACCATGTGTTAATCATAAGTGGATTTTACCAAGTGAAAAATGAAAGACTAAAGGAGACATATTATATGATGCTATTTATGTGAAATTCTGTAAAAGGCCAAACTATATGGTAGAAAACAGGATCAGAGCTCTCAAGGCATTGGTAGATGGCAGTGTAGTTCACTGAAATGGAGATCTACCAAAGAATTTAGTGTGGTAGATCTGTTCTGTATGAGACTGAGGTGGTCAAAACCCATAGAAAAATACATACACAGAGTGAACTTAAATGTGTGAAAATTAAAAAAAAAAAAAAAAATCCAACCAGTATTTTTGGGGAAGCTAAGACTCAACACTATGTAATGCAATAACATTACAAATGAATAATATAATTGCATTGGAGGGAGTCAGTTGACCTAATAACATTATAACTGATTTCAATTTAGACATCTGTATGAACTTAAGTGTAGCTTAATATATATACTAATGAGTGGATTCAGAAATAATTATAGGTATATGTTTATATATTGGTTGGAATTCATAAATATATTCTACCTGTCTTCTTAGAAGACATAAAAACAATGGCACTGAAGTAATAACTACAAAGACATAAGAGACCTTGAGACAGAACTATCTAGTCAGATTTCTCTCAAATTCCTGACCCAGAGAAATGGTAAGAGAATAAAAGTTTGCTCTTTTAAGCTGGGAATTTTGAGCTGCTAAATTGTTGTGTCACAATGGATAGCTAATGCACAGCCCCATAATACATTTATAACTATAACTTCTCACTCCAGGATATAGTATAAGATTATGCTTCACAAATAATCATCATGTCTCTTTAATCTCCTAAACTACAGAAGGATCCCAAACCTGTTTTTACCTTGGCTTATATTGACATTTTTGAATAATGAAGTTCAGTCTTTTTATAGAATATTCTTTAGATTGGATTTGTCTGATGTGGCCTCATAATTACATTTATGTTATGAATTTGGGACTGGAATATTTATAATACATGTGTACTGCAGGATTTTTTATAGCAGCAAATAATTTTAACAATCTAAGTGAGTGAAGATAAATTGGTTAAACAAATTATAGTTATTTTGATCAACAGAATATGGTAACAGCATTAAAAATCATAATACAAATGTACTTTTTACACAGTTAGGATAAAGTATTATCTGGAAAAAAGATAAGTAAGTTTCAGAGCTGAGGGGATGATTTAATCTCATCAATTAGATTCCAGTTTATAAATATTGGTTTTCTTCATTTTAGGACAAAGATATAAATATATAAAAGATATTGCTTAGGCAATATAAATAAACCAATAAGCAATTTTTGAAAACTTTCTACTGTGTAATCTGAGTTCAAACATATGGTCTGAGATCAAAAGCTTGTTTTATAACCCCATCATATAATCAAGTTCTACAATAAAACTTTATTATACATATTTTTCCAAATAATGTTATGGAATTTCTCATATCTGTGATTGCTTCTTGGACTTTTGGCTAAGATCAAGTATAGAATTTCTCATATCTGTTAACAGAAAAATAATACAATGAGGGAGAAATACCGATGGCATCATTCAATTAAACAATTGATGTTTATGTGTGAATATTCTACTCTATCCCAAATATTCCCCCATGCCAAATAGAAAAAAAAAAATACTAAGAAAACACAGAATATTCAGGAAAAGATAATCATAAATTTTGCCTATACATTGAAATCCTAAGGGAATCATCTGGGAAAAGCCGTTTAATTTCTCCTAACATTAAATTATTTATCTATAAAATCAGAACAAAAATTTCTATTCAAATTGTCTGAAATTATTTATGTAAAAGTGTTTAGAGGATTTTCCTTGGGATTACAAAATTCCAGAGAATTTACTTAAAATTGAATGCTTGAAAAAAAGTACATTTGCTCTTATTAAATTTATTTATTTATTGTCATTTGTGTACTAAAATAGAAAACATGTGACAGTAGTTCTTTGGATTATTACCTGTAAGCTATTTTTAATTAACTATAAACACATACAAATGTCCATACTTGGAGGAGAGAAAAAATGTAGGCATACACTTTAATAGTTTGGAGTGTTTGGAGTTGTTTCATGAGAAAAATATTACACATAAAAATTATATATCAAGGCAAAGTATGTAGCTGCTGAAATGTATAGATATGTGTGACTCAGAGAACTCTTTTGAGGGTGACATAAAGTAATGTGTAAAAGGCCCAAGAAATATATCTGATCCCTGGCAAAGTGTCAGGGATATTTGTTGTCTACTTTCCTGTTAAAAAAGCAATTATCTGTTACTGGCTGAGACTCATTTTGCTCCTTCTGTCTAAATAGGTCATTGGGAGCTTGGCAGATTTTCATGAGAGAAGAACAATGAAATCTCGAAAGACTTTACTATGCAAGAAAGCCTAGGTGTAGCAAAAACAAAAAGTTGAAATTTCCAATGTAGACTGTTAGTGTGGAATGATTTAGTGCTCGGGGACAACGTTCTCAGCACATCCGTTTGTGCCTGAATGCTCCTTGCCTCATTTATTCTCCCTCTTTTCATTTCTATCTATTTTTCTTTCTTTCTTTCTTTTTTTTTTTTCTTCTCAAAACTCTTTGGTCACTAACTTTTTTTTATATTGAGTGTTGTACTTTCCAAGTAGATGAATATCTAACACAATGCCATTTATTTCTTTTAAATTCAATATCTGACGCTTTACTGTAATCCATTTCTTTCAGTCTCTCCTTGAAAACTTCCATTTATAAGCATTCCGTCCTTTTCTGACTATTGACAATATCTGTTCATCTCTGTTTGCAAATGCTCAGGTTTTTGTTTCTTTGAAGCACAAGTTCAATCACCTTTCCTTAAGTCATAGACAGAGCTTAGGTTTAGCTGAACACTCCATCACAATATAATTATTCCTTTTGCATTGTGTTCTTTTTTCTCTCTTTTCTTTGAAATGCCCATCTTTCATATCTTTGTTCTTAATTTACTAATAATGAGGTGAGGCTCCACTTTTTTCCTTTGAATTAATTTCATAATCAGTTCAATTAAATCAGTTTAATTAGAATGGCTTATATGCATAGTGATGAGGTGAGAGAGAACGATGAGGAAGATACTGAAAATAAACCAAGCATAATTGCATTTTTTTTACTCCGCATAAAGACTAGTGGTTCTTTACCTGGGTATATACAACCTTTGAGGTTCCAATGGGTACATTCCCTTTCTGAGAGAAAAAAACAATAACACACATATGATTCTATATACATAGTCTTGAATAAAACTGTAAAAGACAGATCTCTTTGAAGAATACCCTTGGCTATTGCCCTCATGTTGATGAGGTCTTGGTTCAATGACTAAAAAATGAGCAGCAATGTCATGCCATAGAGGAGACAAGTAGCAAGAGAAAGGGATGATGGTAACATGGAGTATTGTAATACAACTCAAACTGAAGGGATGGGGGAGGAGGAAAATCTTCTGAATAAGGAATAAAGTAAATAAAAATATTTTATTTTTTTAATAAAAGTAAAAAATAATATAATAGCCACTTTACATGGAATTGTAAATAAACTCAGATACCAAAGGGTAGACATGTGACAGTTACTGTGTGTTCTGAGAAGTTAGCATTTAAGATGGTCCTAGGAAACATACAAAAGAAATTGAGAAAAATCATCCCTGATAGTTTTCAACAAGAAAGACAGAAAAGGGCATCCATACCATAAGATTGGTAATAAGATTAAACAATTAAGTGAGTGCTTACTATGTTTGAAGTGTTTCGTATGTATGAACTAATTCAATCCTTATAATAATCTTCTCTAATTGACGCTAGCATTGTCGTTTTTTTGGATGAGGAACATGAGGGAGAGAGATTGACTCACTGGCCTGAATTCAGAAAAACTAGTAAATGGTGAAGCCAGGTTTTGGACACACAAAGTATTAGAGGACGTCATTAAGAGGACATGACCTTTGGTTGAGGAGAGCTGGAGCCGAGCAAGGTTTCCTCAAATTCCTCAACCCCTCCCCTGAGACTATATAGATTGTATATGTGACTAAATTTAGTTAAAGCCTCTATAAAAACTTTTTATGGAGTTCCTGGAGGCAGAGATGTATTTATCTTGCAGCCCCTCAAGACAGACCTTGTATGTAAATTCCTTTGCTTAAACCTTCTACCTACGAATCCAGAGTGGCCTGCCTCCTTCTTTGGTCTCTTCTTGCCCTCTGTGTACAGGGGCCAGTTTTGAATTTCACCTTCACATATATCCTATGCCTTTTTCAGAGAAAGATCTTTATATTCTCATTTAAGAGTGAATATATTTGGTCTAAGCTTCATAATATATCATAATAAAAAAGGGGGGATTAGTATTTTACCCAGATGGAGAACACAGAAATACCAAGTGTATTATGGAGGATTAGAATTAATAAGAAGGAAATGACTGTTCTTAATATTAGTAGTTTTAGAATGGCTGTTCTCACAGAACCTCTTATGGGATTTTGAGAGAAGAGAAAGAAGGAAACCCAAGCTCTGCATAGTCCTTTCTGAGTCTTCACATTATGTAGGGTCTCTCCAGAGAAGTTGTACAATCCATCAATGTTATAATTTCAGATCCTTTAATCAGTGCATGTAATGTGCTTTTTATCAGTTTAGGTAAATTCTGTAGTCGCTTTATATATTTATAGTTGCTTTATTTGATATCATTTTGCCATTTGAGCCTTGAATATTGAGGGAAGGTATATTCCACATTTTTAAATTGAATGTGATATAACTTTCTGTACCCCAATACATATCATCAATGCCTTCACATATGAATAACACTGTGAACTGTTCTTTAATGAACACTGTGAACCTACAGTTCAGTGTGTAAATACTTTTTATCAAACTCTACCTTATAGTTCACTAATAAGATAAACTAAGGTTATGTTTCCTCTTGTGATGCATTAAGAGATTCAATACCATCTGCCAAAACCATTTAATCTCAATTTAATTATGGGAAAATCATCATATACAAATTAAGGGACAGTCTGTAAAACAACTGGCATTCGGCCTTTAAAAATAATCTTGCTAGGAAAAGAACATGAAAAGTGCTCTAGAATGAAAGAAACTAAAGACTTTGGATCCCACCTACCCCCACCAAAAAAGAGAAAGAAATAAAGAAATAAGAAACCGAGGAAGAAAGGAAAAAATCTTGTATTGAAGGATATTAGAGGAAATAGGAATATAGACTATAGATTGAAAAATAGTATTATATTTGTGCTCCATTAAAGTATTAAAATAAATTATGCTTCCATGGGAAAATATTTTTAACCCAGTATTCTATACCCAGCCAAACTATTAATAAATAGAAAATGATAAAAACATTTTTAAACACCTATTTCGGAATGGAGAGGACTCATGAATTTTACTTTCCAAGTCTTCTTTATTTGGAATACACTGGAGGCCATGCTTCCAAAAACAGGAAGCATGGGAAAGAGTATTCCAGAAATAGAAAGAGGCAAAGAGGAGCTTTTACAATATGTAAGCATCCAAATGGCAGCAGGAGTGGTGCCTGGGTGGCTTAGTCAGTTAAGCATCTGACTTTGACTCAGGTCATGATCCCAGGGTCCTGGGATTGAGACACAAATTGGGCTCCTTGCTCAGCAGGGAAACTGTTTCTCCCTCTACTTCTGCCTGCTTCTCCCCTTGCTTGTCCTTACTTTCTCTCTGTCAAATAAATAAATAAAATCTTTTTAAAAAAGAAAAAAAAATGGCAGCAGGAGTCCAGAAAATCGTATATTGATCTTCAGGAAAAAAAGTGATATATTAGAAAAGATATATGAATTGAAGTTATAGAACATGAAATAAGAATTATGGATAGATATGTACAAAATTATGCAAATGAAAAAAGAGACAAATTAACTCAAGGGGGTAAAACAACTTTTTCAAGAAAGGGACTATAAAATAGAATACAGCTTTGGAGTGAACAGTATTAAATCATCATAAGGCTGAAAATGGAGATTTCTATCTTAACTAAAAATAGTGAATTTGATACTTTAAGAAGATGAGCAAGAGGAATTGGAGTTGACTATGCAAGTGAGCTGAGTTTTCATTTCCTTTAAGTGAATGAATCAAAGAAAAAATAATAAGAATATTGTTACAAAAATGAAAATAATCATCAAAAAAGGAGGTTAAAAAAAGCTCAAACTTCTGCAACTGAGTATCAAGACTGAAAATTGTGCATTTAAATATATACATATATATACATATATTATATATTATATAATACATATATTATACATATATATAAATATATATATATTTATATTATTTATTTACTTATTGTCTTTTCTTACTTCCACTAGTAGTGTACTTGAGACAAAGGCTTGTGTGTAACTTATCTGTGAAGATGTTCTCAGGGATTAAAGTGAAGGTTAGTGAAGAAGTAAAGCAGGAATAGAATAACAAACAAAAGGATATATCATTGTTGATAGCTGTGACTGGTGATCAGGTGCTCAACAGATAACCAAGATGCAGAATAGTCAGTATTTCTGTCAGAACTGAAATGAGAAGCCAAGGTTTAGAACTAATTTTGCTTGTTTACTTAATCAGGAAAGCCCATTACTTAAACAAACAAATGAGGGTCAGGTATACTTGAGTCTAGTATCTCCCTGAGCATCCAATTTCCTGGGCCCTTTCCAGAGTCAACCCCTCTACCTATCTTAAATTGTACAGTCTGCATATGAATTACATATATGGCCAACTCCTCTGCTCTTCCATTGGGGGAACAAAACAGAATGAATCCAGAGACTGGGCTTCTTGCCCCATATTTGGTAGACTGTTTATGTGATTTTTAAAAAATTAGTAAGGTTTTTCAGACCGTCAATTTTCTTATCTGAAAGATAAGGAGGTTAGACCACTTCTAACTTCCCATATGGCATGATTCTATTAACTAAGCAAAGAGATGTGCAAAATGACTTCATAGAAGGGTTCACAACTGTTAAGTCACCTGAGCTTCATGCAAAATTGTCCATTTAAGGGCTATCATACAGATAGGATTTGGCAATAGTTGAAGACATCCTTTCTGAAAACTGTGTTGAGAGCAATGCCAAATACCACTTACATCAGTTGTTCCTTTTCCCATTTCTTTTCTTTCCAAATATCACCACCAAAACTGACAATCATAATGCACATTATTTTTCTCCCCACTGGACTCTGCATTAGTGACATAAATGAACTGAAAAGGAACACAAAGTGGCATTAAAAATTCTGACTTAATTTATGATTTGGATGGCATTCTATCAGTACTAGCCAACCATAGTAGGACACTTAGCATATTGATACCTCATAGTTTTGTTTGTGTTTTCATTTTTAATAAATCTCTAATGTGCACAGTTCCTGCTGCAGCTTCTTCCTTTGCTTATAATATTATAATATGCTTAAATGTGCTGGTGAGGCTTTTTATGTATTTTAATTAATTTAATTGTTTTTTAACCATTACTATAGGGTAAAATTTTGGTCTCTCTGAGAAGAAAAGTTTAACAATTATTAAACTGGCTATAGTAAAGAAAGATAATAAAATACTACGTCAAATGCTGGCTAACAAAAACAAGGATTGTGAATAGGCTCAGTCAAGAGTTCTTTATAAACTAAAACAATAATAAGATACAACAATGCACATATTAGAATGACTAACATTATTTTTATTTTTAAACTGACAATACCATTAAAGTAGGGGAGCAACTAGAACTCTCATTCTTTGCTTGTGGGAATGTAAAATGTACAAACACTTTGGAATAGAAATTGGTAGTTTCTTAGAAAGCTAAGTATAGCCTTACTATAGGATCCAAAATTCATGATCCTGGTTACTTACTCAATTTATCTGAAAAGTTATGTCTACACAGAAACCTGAATATTTATAGTAAATTTATTTATAATCACTGGAAGCTGAAGCAACCAAGATGTCCTTCAAGAGCTGAATGGGAAAACAAATTATGATACACACAAACAATGGGATATTATTCAGTAATAAAAAGTAAATACCTACTGAGGCATGAGAAGATATGGATGACTCTTAAATGGGTACTGCTAAGTGGAAGAAGCCAGCCTGAAGTAGCTACATGATATGTTATTCTACTTGTACAACATTTTGGAAAAAAAAAACAAAAACGAAACTATAATTATGGTGAAAAGACCAGGGATTGCCAGGAATTCAGGAATGAGGCAGAGCGTTGATTAGGTGAAGCACAGAGGATTTTTTTAGGTTAACAAAGCTATTCTGTTTCACACTGTCATTATTGATACATGACATCAAGCATTTGCCAAAACTCACAGAACTATACATCACTAACAGAAAACCTTAACTTGCAAATTTTGAAAATCCACTAGAAGGTCAGTAGACCTCAAGATGTAGAATGAGACAAAACAATCTAACCTTATTATGAATGTAGGAAACAACTGCCCAGAAGAATATGGGAATATTGACCTAATTAACCTTGGGAATTACTGGGATCCATAAGACTCAAGGCAAAAAGAGCTGTATGTAAACATGAGTTGATAAAATTATTTTCCACCAGTGGCTCAGGATTAAGCATTTTGGTTTTGTTTTTTGCTTTTTGTTTTTAATTTTTCATTATGTTTAGTTAGCCAACATAGAGCACATCCTAAATTCTTATTGTAGTGGTCAATGATTCATTAGTTGTGTATAATACCCAGTACTCATCCCAACAGGTGCTCTCTTTTAATACCCATCACCTGGTGGAAAAATATGGAATGCTTCATGAATCTTTGTGTCATCCTTGTTCAGGGGCCATGCTAATCTCTGTATCATTCCAATTTTAGTATATGTGCTGCTGAAGCAAGTACAGGGTTAACCGTGTTGATACCATTATACTTATAGACAGGAAATTGACCCATTAAGTAAAGGGATGGCAGATGGTGGGAGCCAGGTTTCTCACGATTGGCATACAAGGTTACAGACAAGCAAGGGAGAAGTGTACAATGATCTATGTGGTGATGAATTAGAATTGGAGAAGTTAGTATGAACTTGTATTTAGCTTAATATATATACATATGTTTTCATATAGAAATATTTATAAGTATGTGTCTATATATGGGTTAATATACACACATATATCTGCTAATTCTGTGAGCCCGAGATGGCCTACAAGCAATGACAGTCCAGTAGCAACAAGCACACTTCAGTCCAGCTCTTGATTTCTGATACCATTCTTCAAGGAAAGGAACCAGGCTTCCCTAGAAAGATGGATGATTCTGGAACTAGGGCAGCAATTACACAAGATGAACCTAGAGCTTCTTTTAGTAACAAAAAGTAAGGAAGTACTCAAAACCAATCCAAAACAAAACACATTCATTGGGGTATGTCAAGAGGACACAGGAGCCAACTCAAAGAGCCCCTAATGGCCCAAATTCCAAAAATTTGAGCAATAAATTGTGATCTTGGATTATATAACTCAGAATATAAAACAGGTATCAATTAAGTCCATACGGATATAAATAAATTATTGAATAAACAAATAAGTGGGGCAAGAATAGACAAATACCCTATGAAAAAGAATTCCAAATAATGTATGAAATATTCTCTCATCTTCCTCAAGTAGGTGGTGTGTTACTCTCCACTCCTTAAGTAGGCACTGCACATAGTAACCTCCTCTGAAGAGTACAGTATGGAAAGGGGAGAAAGACTAACTTTACTGGAGACACCTCACAAACACTACCTCAACCTGGTGCTCACAATCGAAATCAACAGCACTAAGTCATGTGGATGGATATAACCTTGGTATGATATGATGAAAATGGCATTTCACCTTCAGGGTCTTCCTGCTGAAAACATATAACTTACCCTAATTCTGAGGGTACATCAGATAAATCCCAATTGAAAGGCATTCCAAGAAATACCTGATAAGTCCTTTAGAAAAAGATCATGGTTATCAACAACAAGAAAAGTCTGAGAAACTGCCTTAGCCAAGGGGAGCCTGAGGTGACATTACAACTAAAATTAATGCAGTACCCTGAATGAAATCTTGAAATATAAAAAAGATATTGGGAAAAAAATAAGGAAATTTGTATAAAGTGTGGACTTCAAAAAATATGTCAGTACTTGTTCATTAATTGTGACAGATGGACCATACTAATGTAAAATGTTAATAGAGGAACAGTGTCCAGTGTGTGGGGATTTCTATACTATCTACAATTAGCCTATAATTCTAAAACTATTCTCAAATTTTATTATTTATTTATTTATTTATTTATTTTTCAGATAGGGAGGGACAGAGGGGAGCAGGAGTAGAGGGAAAGAGAGAATCTTAAGCAGGCTCTATGTCCAGCATGGAGCCTGACGATGAGGTGCTCAATCCCATGACTCTGAGATCATGACCTGAGCTGAAATTAAGAGTTGGGGGGAGCTTAACCTGACTAAGCCATCCAGAGCACCCCAAAATAAAATCTATTTTAAAAATTTAATGTTTATATGCAAATTATCAATCTTTAAAATCTTTTTTTTTAGGGGCGCTTGGGGTGGCTCAGTGGGTTAAGCCTCTGCCTTCAGCCCAGGTCATGATCTCAGGGTCCTGGGATCGAGCCCCACATCGGGCTCTCTGCTCAGCAGGGAGCCTGCTTCCCCATCTCTCTCTGCCTGCCTCTCTGCCTACTTGTGATCTCTCTCTCTCTCTGTCAAATAAATAAATAAAATCTTTAAAAAAAAAAATAAAATCTTTTTTTTTAATTTTGTTTATTTGACAGATAGAGATCACAAGTAGGCAGAGAGGCAGGGAGAGAGAGAGAGGAAGAAGCAGGCTCCCTGCTAAGCAGAAAGCCCGATGTGGGGCTCGATCCCAGGACTCTGGGATCATGACCTGAACGGAAGGCAGAGGCTTTAACCCACTGAGCCACCCAGGAGCCCCACAAATTATCAATCTTTAAGCAAATATTTATTGAGTGTCTTT
Organism: Enhydra lutris kenyoni; assembly: GCF_002288905.1. Taxonomy (NCBI): domain Eukaryota; kingdom Metazoa; phylum Chordata; class Mammalia; order Carnivora; family Mustelidae; genus Enhydra; species Enhydra lutris. The sequence goes on from NW_019154093.1 coordinate 67,814,781, forward strand.
GCTTGTAGAACTGCATAGCTTTCATCTTGTTGGGAAGTTTAGAGCCACTGAAGCCAGTCAGGAAAGAAAAGAACCATGGTGTCTTGTATACAATGGCCAGGTAGAGATAAAAAAACATTTAAAATCTGCAGATACCAGCAATAGCATTGGAAACTTTTAGATAAAGGAAAATGATGCAGTAACTGATTTAAGCCCCTAATTGAGGATTTTGTTGTGGACAATAACCCACATTTCCATAACACTGGATCTGGAAGCAGGAAGGAATGTTTGTGTTTTAAATAGAAAATTCTTAAGAACTCATTATTCCAAACCCCTAAGAACCAAACCTTCCCAAAACCTCATCCTGCCCAAACTTGTAGCATTTATAAGGCATTTCCCAATGCTGTGTGTTGTCTGAAAAAATCCAGAAATTTTTTAGAGTGCATTTGCAAACCTAAAGAAACTGGATTGTAAAGGTAGGAAGTGTTAAATTTAACAGAGATGACTTTATTCATTATTTATACTTTCAAATCTTAACCCTAGGGGTACCTGGCTGGCTTAGTCAGTAGAGCATTTGACTCTCTGTCTCTCTCTCTTTTTTTTTTTCTTTAAAGATTTGTTTATTTATTTGAGAGAGAGAGAGTGAGAGAGCAGGAGGAAGAGCAGAGGCAGAAGGAGAGAGAAAATCTCCAGCTGGAAGTGGAGTCCAAAGAGGGGAATGGATCTCATACCCCCAGGATCATGACCTGAACCAAAGTGAAGAGTCTGAGGCTTCACCAACTGAGCCACTCGGGCTCCCCAAAGAGCATGTGATTCTTCATCTTAGAGTTGTGAGTTCAAGCTCCACTTTGCATGTACAGTTAATAAAATAAAATAAAATAAAATAAAATAAAATAAAATAAAATAGATGGTACTATGAACATAGAAACATGTGTGTTTAAAAAACAATCTTGATCTTATGTCTCTGGTCTACCTGGCTTAATCCTACCTTAAATAATGATGGCCTATTAGGTGAGCCTGAATGATTTTTCCCCTCTTTTATTTCATATCATTATTCATACTTCTAAAAATAATTCACTCTTTGGGGAAACTTAATAATTAACCAAGCAAAATCTATTGATGAAAGCGGCATATTGATTTTCTCCTTGAAAGGTACATCTATTTGCATTCACATCTTATATTATCCCGGAGACAGCTTGGGTCACAAGGTCTTCAACACACTGAGATAACTTTGCTTTGAAGCTCCACGTCACATTCATGGTCGGTCTAGTGATGTTGCTTTATTTATTCCTGCGACTCTGCTGTTATTCACATGCTGTAACTCACATAGTTTCCCACTGAACTTTTACTCTCTGCCCTGAACCCTGTATCTTCCATTTGCTACGTTTTCTATGTGTAGAAATTGATACCAATTTGCAATTCAGCTCCATTTCTTCAAGTCAAAGAAAAACAAAATACCCAAGCTCTTTGTAGATGGAGTAGATTTTACTGAAAGGTTGGTATGATAAAGGGGTTTGCAAGTTACAAATATGAAATTCAGTATTAACTATCTTTGATATAAAAGATTTTATTCAGTCACTCCGTGTCCTTCTGTCATCCTCCATATGCCCATAATCTTCCTCCCCCTCCTTTTTTCCATCACCCCTCTCTGTATGTATAAATTAAACACACAAAATAAAAAAATGGAGATAAATTAAACACACAAAGTCAAAAAATGGAGAAAAGCAAACTCTTTCTGTTTTCTTATGTAGAACAATGCATTTCTTTCTAGTTTCCTCCACACATTCAGCTTTGGTACAGGATTGTACCATTTGTACTATTTGGTGGGTTATGGCTACTTATGAGCAACACAGAATTATTTGTCTTTACTTCAGGATTTAATTGTCTAAAATTTCCCCATGAGCTGCTGTTCCAGATATTACAATGGTACTATACCACAGCTACAAAATATGCAATTAACTTCATATCTATATACATGGAAGGATGCCTCCTTTTATGTCCCACACACTGTTAAAACTTCTGGTCAAAAGTATTCTTTTTCTTAGTTGAATTTCCAGAAGCATTTGACAGAGTTAATAACTTCCTGAAAGTTATTCTTTCATCACCAGATACTCTTTATCAATCTTCTTTTGCTGGTTATTTATCAACTTTCTGGCTTCTAAATATTGGAGAGACCCAGGGCTCTATCTTTTAGTCCTCTTTTCCCTCTATTTTTACTCTCCAGATGATATCACTTTAGCCTGTGAGATTTCTGTATTCGTTACAAATTATGACCACCAACTTTTATTACCATCTCTGATCTCTTGTGTGAGGTCTGTACTTGATTATCTGGCTGTCCACATTATGTCCCCTTTGTGAAGTCTAGATCCCCTCAAATTTAATGTGTCCTCAGACTGAATGATCTATTTCCCCCAAATCTTCACTTCCTGCATTCTTCTTTTTCTATGTAATTTTTTTTTAAAGATTTTATTTATTTATTTGACAGAGAGAGATCACAAGTAGACGGAGAGGCAGGGAAGAGAGAGAGAGAGAGGGAAGCAGGCACCCTGCTGAGCAGAGAGCCCGATGTGGGACTCCATCCCAGGACCCTGAGATCATGACCTGAGCCGAAGGCAGCGGCTTAATCCACTGAGCCACCCAGGTGCCCTTTTTCTATGTAATTTAAGGCACCATTCTTCCTTTTAAATCCTGTGTCTAATCTGTGTGTAATTGTCTTCTTTTAAAATAAATCCCAAGTTTAACTGTCTCTCACCACCTTGTTGCTACCATCTTCTCCAAACCATTATCCTCTCTTCCATGGAGAAGTCCTTATTTTAATCTTGTTCTCCGTAAAGCTGAATCATCTTATTAAAAAGTAATAAGGTATTTTTCCTCACTTCAAACCCCTCCAGTAGACCCCGATTTCACACTGGTAAATCCTAAATGTTTAACATAGCCACAAATGTTCTGTGTAATTAGGCACAGGTTGTATATATCTCTGACCTGATCTCTTTCATCCCTTTCTTGGTCTTCACATGCTATTTCTGGAATAAATCAATCACATTCAATGAGCACTGCTTTTTACTCATTGTTCCTCCAATATTTCTATTCTCTTATTCTTATTCTCTATATCTCTTCAGATAAGTTGCTTAGAAAATGGAACCTTGTCAATGAGGCTTTTCCTGTCTGTACTAAAACGATACACTCTCCCACAAGCAACCTATCCCCCATCCTTCCTTGCTTTATTTTTCTCCATGATATATTAACCCTTACATACTACATATTTCTTTCTTTGTTATATTTTTCTTCCTATTAAAAGGTAACTCAGTGTCTGGCTTATAGAATATATTGATATTTACTGAATTTATGTATTATTTCTCTTCAAATAATGTTTAAAGATTTTTTTGTATAACTTACTCAGTAAATGCGTATGTAGTCCTAAACAGTCTTATAGATACAGAATGTATGCAGAAAGAGGGCAGATAGATATTTTATGTCAATTTACTCTCTTCTGAAACGACATTAAAATCCGAGATTAGGCCAAAGTTTGAACCATTTTTCTCAGTATGCAAATATTTAATATTGGTAGTAGAGGTACACTTAATTTAGATTGGGAAATACATGTTATCAGTTACCTGTTAGGCTTAAAAGAAATTGGGGAATTATCTCCTCTTTCAATCAAAGAAGCACAGAGTTAGGATTCCTAAAATAATCTGAAGGATAGAAAAGAATAGAGCAAGTATTTCTATTACTAAAAGCCTAACACTGTCTCTTATTCCTATTCTTGGTATCTTTATTGGAGCCATTAACTCACTTCTTCTTTCATAGCCCTTGTCGTTTAACTCTAGGCCTAAGAAAGCCACAGTGGGATGCTTGGGTGGCACAGTTGGTTAAGGGGTTAAGCACTGGACTCTTGGTTTCAACTCAAGTCCTGATCTCAGGGTCTTGAGTACAGGTCCCGGGTAGGACAGTGCACTCAGTGCAGAGTCTGCTTAAGATTCTTTCTGCCCTTCCTGCTCATGTCTCTCTCTCTCTGTCTCTTTTTCTCAAATAAAATGAATGTCTTAAAGAAAGAAAGAAAGAAAGCAAGAAAGCCACAGTGTACTCTTACTGATACTATCATTTAACCATATAATATATGAGAGGCAATCCCAGCAAATTTTAGACATATTTGTGACTACAAGGTTTCCTTGAAGGTACCTCAAGAATTCAGTGGAGCAGCTGATATCTAGATTCAATTTTATATAGATAGAATTTCTCTGGTAAAGTCATCAGTGAAAATATCTACCAAAGGAAATTATAAACCAAAAGAAACAATTTCTTACAATGAACACACCTATGTCTCTCCAAATAAGGTATCATGGAAAGCTTTAAACAAGACTCTCAGAAGAAAAAAAAAGAAAGAAAGAAAGGAAAAAAAAAACTATGATTACTCTTTCCTCTTTTCTGTAGAAAGTTGTTCCCTTTTAAGAGCAAGTTACTTACCTTTTGGGAAAGACACAATAAAACTGTTTCTCAGAACTCTTAAATATTCATGGAATGATGCATATGACTAATGTAATAATTTAGAGTCTTCTTTTATTTTGGTGATGATCTTTGTCCAAATGATAAATTTATTCAACAAATCCAAGCTCTATTCACACAAGGAATAGAATTATCTGCTAAATATTCCCAAAGGAGAGGCACCTGGGTGGCTCAGTCAGTTAAGAGCCTGACTCTTGATTTTGGCTCAGGTAATGATTTCAGAGATGTGAGATTGAGCCCTGAGATGAGCAAGATGGGTTCTGTGCCTGGGGTGTGGAGCCTATTTAATATTCTCTCTCTCCCTCTCTATCCTTCTGCCCCTGCCCCACCCTGTGCTCATTCTCTCTCTCAAAAATAAAATAAAATAAAAAATGAAATAAAATATAAAAACTTTTCCCAAAGTAATGGTTTGAATAGATTCATACAGGTAATATAGAGCTATGGGGAAATTGGGTGAGGGAGAGTGAGGTGAGGCTTTCTCTATGAACCTCAGAGCTACATGTATAGGTTTTCAAATCACATCAAATCTGGCCAATTCAACTTAGGCTATACAAAAATTCACAGATGCAAAAAAATACACAAGTAAAAGCACAAATAAATGTGATATAACCCTACTCTTCAATTAGCTTATGATTTTAATAGGATTATTACAAATGGGCAAATGAGAATAATATTAAGGAAAATAAGTTAAGCACCATTAAATATGAAGAACGTATGTTTGTAGAATATAGATAGAAAGTTTTAAGGTTTTTGTTTTTTGGAGTTTTTTTTTTTTTTTTTAACATGTTGTCTTTATAAAGATCATTACTATCTCTACTTATTTCCAAACTGGAAGTACCTACCTATATTGAAGAATGGCCAAAAGAATAACAAATATTAGAGAAGTGTCTAACTTTTAATATGTATTCATATTAATTTTATTAAATATTCATATTTTCCTAAAATTAAACATGACATTTCTTGATCAAGGAAAATTATTATGTCCTATAGCAATAACTGCAATGGTCACCCTTGTCCTAATCTCTCCTTCCTCTGGGTCTACCCAGTGACAGCCAGATGGACATTTCTATGCATACAACAATGTCTGCATCACAGGAAATGAACCTCAAAAAATGAATATGGCAGCTTGTATATGCTGAACCTCTGCCCTCCTGAGAGAGGGAGATAGCTCCGTATAATAAACAAATCTCCTTGGAAATAGAAGGGGAAGAATCCTGGGTTCTTATTCATTGAAAGATAAATAAATAAAGGGAGAGATAAGGCAAGTGTCTATGCATTTACATACACATTTTGCAGCATTTTCATGGTTCTCGGTTTTATCCCCTCTTAAATGTAAACATATACCTCATGGGGACAGATTTCCCAGAGTTCTCAAAATCTATTGAGTTATCTTTTATTTTCCAAGCCTTTTTTATTAATCCAAGTTCCAATAAAATGTATTCACAAAGCCCTAACCATACAGAAACATAAAAATTAAATCTTTTATAGAACCACCAATATCTGAGATAAAAAAGAAGAGCATTTTTTCTTTGTGATTAAATGATGATTGAGTTTTACCAAATATCTTCAAGCCATTTATTTTATAAACAAATTTGAGTCACAAAGAGAAAAATAATGGCGTGATGTTGTCCTGGTCTTCATGGTGGGGTAATTCATTCTTGTGTACTCACCTATTAATAGTTAGAGTTTCTTCAAGTGCATTTTATCCTCCTTTCTATTCAAATTCTTTCCCTCAGCTGTCTGATGCTTCATTCTCAAACAATTCATAAAATTATTTTCATAAATTTAGGTCTTTAAGCTAGAGCTCTCTTCTGACTCCAGATTAATAAATACCACTGCTAGCTATCAGACACATGAAAAAATGTTTATCATCACTAGCCATCAGGGAGATTCAAATTAAAATCACATTGAGATACCACCTTACTCCAGTTAGAATGGCCAAAATTAGCAAGACAGGAAACGTGTGTTGGAGAGGATGTAGAGAAAGGGGAACTCTTTTGCATTGTTGGTGGGAATGCAAGTTGGTGCAGCCACTTTTGAGAACAGTGTGGAGATTCCTCAGGAAATTAAAAATAGAGCTTCCCTATGACCCTGCAATTGCACTACTGGGTATTTACCCCAAAGATACAGATGTAGTGAAAAGAAGGGCCATCTGTACCACAATGTTTATAGCACCAATGGCCACAGTCACCAAACTGTGGAAAGAACCAAGATGCCCTTCAACGGACAAATGGATAAGGAAGATGTGGTCCATATACACTATGGAGTATTATGCCTCCATCAGAAAGGATGAATACCCAACTTTTGTAGCAACATGGATGGGACTGGAAGAGATTATGCTGAGTGAAATAAGTCAAGCAGAGAGAGTCAATTATCATATGGTTTCACTTATTTGTGGAGCATAACAAATAACATGGAGGACATAGGGAGATGGAGAGAAGGGAGTTGAGGGAAATTGGAGGGGGAGGTGAACCATGAGAGACTTCGGACTCCGAAAAACAATCTGAGGGTTTTGAAGGGGCAGGGGGTGGGAGGTTGGGGGAGCCAGGTGGTGGGTATTGAGGAGGGCATGTATTGTATGGAGCACTGGGTGTGGTGCAAAAACAATGAATCTGTTATGCTGAAAAGAAATAAAAAAATTAAAAAAAAAATACCACTGCTTATTTGATACCTTATACCTGAAACATAAAAAACCCATTATTGAAATCATGATCCTCATGACCACAAGGTGGTATTTTCCATGTTTCTCTCTTCAGTGAATGACATCAATGTTGGGCCGGCGGCTCCGGGAATGCAGGAGGGACAATAAAAGTGGCCACCGGGCCGCCATCTTCCAGGCCGCCCCCCTTCCTTAACCCATGACTCTCCCACCCAAAGGACGTATGCCGAGGACACGTCACCATAAGTAACCGGATACCTATGCAGGAAACAGGACCATCAGGACTCCCTCATACCCTCCGACCACCAAATACCTTACCATGTATGGATGTGAACCCATGCCCTGCCTTAGCCCGATAAAAGACTCCCCCAACCCACTCCCAGTGGGACTTCCCGGACTCGCCTCTCCAGAGTCGCGGAACCTCGCCCGAGGGCGACTTTAACAAATCTTGCCTTGCACCTACCTTGCCTGGTGTCATGTTTATCTTGCCTGTAAAACCTTACAATCAATATGAATCCAACTATGTAAGCCAGAAACCAAGTCATCCTGATTCCTTCCTCTCCTTCATCTTCATATCTAACATTATCTTACAAATTTCTCTAATGTTTCTGTTTCTTTCCATCCCCATTGTCTTGAGTATAATCTGACCTGCTATCATCTCTTACTTGAATTGTTGCAATAGCTTTTCTGAATTTTCCAATGTGGTAGCTACTAGCCACAGAGAGCTATTGAAATTAAAATTTAAAACTTAAAATTCAGCCACATTTCAAATGATTTATTTCAAAATCATTTGAAACAAATCCTAGATATATAACATTTACACCTACTGAAGAGGTTTCTGTTAGATTTTAATATATGTCTAAAGTGTTGTATCTAAATCTATTTTACTCCCCATCTAATTAATTATTCACATTGGACACAAAGTTAGATTTTTAAAATACAACTTTAAAACCCCTAAGCTACTCACACACACGATTTAAATATTTCATTGGTTTTCCTTCTGCTTTTAGGCTCTTACTATTAAAAGAAAGTGATTGCTTGAGATAAAAAATCCTGCAGCAAACCCAATGGCTCCTAGTTATTTTGTACCCTATTTCTCTAGATTCACTCTATAATTCACTATAATCTAACAACTGGACATTTTTTCCCAATTCTTTTTTTTTTTTTAAGATTTTATTTATTTATTTGACCCACGGAGAACACAAGTAGGCAGAGAGACAGGCAGAGAGAGAGGGAGAAGCAGGCTCCCCGCTGAGCAGAGAGCCCAATGCGGGACTTGATCCCAGGACCCTGGGATCATGACCCGAGCCGAAAGCAGAGGCTCCAACCCACTGAGCCACCCAGGCACCCCCATTTTTTCCCAATTCTTAAATGACCTTCCCCATCCTTCTTCCCACTTTAAGGAATGTGAATAAGCAATGCCCGATCATGAAATACTGTTGTCCCCCCTGCCCACACCACTGGCTTTTTTTGGTTAACCATTCAACCATTAATTTCAACTCAGTTGTCAAAGCCTCAGGAAAGCCTGTGTTGACATCCTTGATCAGGTCAAATCCTCCTGCTTTAAATAATCATGTATAATGTACCTCTCCTTCAAAAGATTTATTATAGCTGCAATTTCAAATTTATATGCGCAATATTTGATTAAAGAGGGCAAAGATGATACCTGTTTTTGCTCAATTATGGTGATTAACTCAGAGAAGCTTCTCATATATTTTGGTTGAATGAATTCAAGTCTCCTCAGGACTTCACTCTTGTAGCTATGCTATAATGACAGTGATTTGACTGTCATCAAAGGTATACCAGGGAACATGCTCAGTTGGAAACAAAGAAACTGACTTTGACTATAGTGAAAATCATAATGAAAGGATAGCTGGGAAGTCCAAAGACCATGAAAGGGAACTACAGGTAGCAAATAAAATAGCCTGTGTCACGTCCTTGTCATTCACACAGTGCTGCCACTGGCCCAGCCCCATTGAACTCCCACAGCTGTTAGCACCACTGGGCCCTTAACTCCACTGTGCACTGAGAGAAATAATCCTCAGCTCTAACTGCTTGATTGTTCCCTGGGAGAACCTCAGTCACAGTCTAGTGCTTCAACTGCCAAACGGCAGAAAGAAGAAAGTACAGAAACCTTAAATTTCCTAGTATGAGCTGGGGACTTGCCTTCCACCAACACACAGACACACACACAGACACACACGCAGACACACACACACACACACACACACACACACACACACACTGCAAGCATTCCTCCCAAAACAAGAATGAGGTCAGATGTTCAACCTTGGGTGCCAATCATGGAACCCAACACAGGGTGGGGCTCGATCTCATGATGGTGAAGTCACAACCCTGAGATAGTGACCTGAGTTGAAATCAAGAGCTGGCCAATTAAACGATTGAGCCACCCAGGCACCCCTTAATAAGTATTTTTTTAAATGACAACCTTTATATCAGTGAGACACTGTTGTAAATATCTTAAATATATTAACTCAATCCTCACCAAAGCCCATGAAATAGATCCAAGTACTATCTTCATGTTAAAGATTTTAATACCTGAGTGCATAGAGAAAATTAACTTTCCCAGGCTCACACACTAGTGAATAGCAGGGCGTGAATTTTAGTTCTTGTAAAGTGACTGACATGTCTATATAACTACAATAGTAAGTGGCCTAAAACAGTAACTCTAAAACTTGGTTGGTATCTGATTTATCAGGAAGAAAAATCTAATTAAACATAATTGATTATAAAGCCTATGATAGTATTATCCCACAACCAGAGTAATGTTTCTAAAGCTCAGCTCTGCTCTGAAAACTTCAATATTTCCTAGCAATACATTAAACCCGAAGGTATTTGCAGAACCACCGATGATTTTATACTGATTTTTTGGGTACCTAGCACATTGTGTACCACTGATAGTAATTTCTACGGCCATTCCTGTCATTGTTACTATTACGTTTATTGCTCACTCCATTTTCATATGTATTCCTACGTTTCAGTCATCCTTGGGCTATCTGTATTTCTGGAAAAATCCCAAGCATTTTGTACAGTATGTGCTTTCTTCTGGCAACAGAGGCGTAGGCAGCAGCAGCAAAGACATTTTTCAGACTCCTTGTGAGCCATCTGCTTGGAGGAGTCTGGGTCTCAGAGTGCATAGTAACTACTCTTCCTCTATACAAGTGACCCCCTGATGAGCTCATATATTGCATAGTATCCCATTCTTTCTCCTGAGTGCTCTCCTGTTCGGTTCCAATGCCTACATGGGACGTACAAAATCACTGGTTACAGGATCAGAGTCATTCCCCTAAGCCTAGTGTCAGTCATTCCTCTTATTGAAATTGACGCACACAGTTCAATCTGAGACACAGAGGCTCGAGTAGAGACAACTTGTGACCACTTTAAGAAGGGCCCCAAGCCCGTATCCCTGTCCCTACATGCCAATTCTTAAAATTTCTGACTTTGGTCAGTTAAATTTGTAACAGAGGTTTGCTAGCTTTGGGAGCTGCGGCACAAAGCAGCACAGGGGAGGACAGGTCAAAGGGCAGGCTTGCTAGCAGGCAGCTGCACAGCTCAAGGAGCACTCCAGCCAACCAACAGCAGTTGAGAGGCAGGCTCTCTAGGAAGCATCAGAGCTGGTTAAAAGACCAAAGCTAGGGAAGAAAGACATCCAGTAACTGTAGTCATCACCTAAAAGCTTGCTCATGGGACACTGGTTAGGGTTCAGCCCAAATCCGGGGGTGGGGGTGACCACACAATATGCTCTTTTTCTTGTAGTTCCCACTGTCCTAATATCTGGCCACCAAAATCCGAGTTTCAATGGCATTTCAGGAAACGTTTGTGAAACCCAACTGATTCCTGTTGTTCATTATGGTGAAGTAGTACAGCACTTTATATATGATATTAAATGACATTTTCATGTGCTTTATAGATGGAGTTACTGCCCTGATTATGCTAGAAGTTCCTTCCAAGTAGAACAAGGGAAAAAATCTTTTATAAATATCATCACTCCTGATACATGTCCCACTCCTACTAAGCAGGTCTCAAAACATTTGTGAAAGTAAACTAATGGCTACTTTACAGACTGGATTAGCAAGTGTTTGTTCGGTTTATTAACAGTGTCCAGTGTAATGTGTATACTTAATAGAAAATATTGACATTGATATATTAGCAACAGAAAGAAGAATCCCATTCAATGGTCTCCCAAAACTTTATTATAGTTTCTGGATTCCTGTATTTAAAAAAAAAAAAATAAGGCAAAAAGCCTACTTTGTGAACCATGAGAAAGCTAACCTTTCCAAAGGTGGCATGATTTTGACATAGGCAATTTTTTATTTTTACCTTTCTGCCTCTGGTAATGGCAAAAAGCACACTCTTCTGACGGTGAGGCGAGGTTCTGAAACTAGCTCCTTGGAAAAAGTCAGTAGGCTTGGTTCTATTCTCAGTTCTGTTAAAAGCTTGACTGACCTGGGGCAAGGCAGCTTAATTCGACTTACTTTTAGTCCCCTGAAGAAACAAATAGTGGAAGCGGTCTCTTAAATTTTCCTTAAAGTTGTATGGATTAATGAAGAAGATTTCTGAAAGGATTTGAGTTGCTTAGAGAATAATTATTTACAAATATAATCTACTTTTAGTATGTTTGAGTCAGACGTCAAACTGGTAGCGCTCAACTTTTTCAAAACTGCATATCCTACATATAAAAACCACTTAAGTTCTTACTCTAATAACAAAAAAAAAGTTTTGATATATACTCTCACACATAGTTAATATTATTTTACTATGCAATTTTGCAATTCTATGAACAAATGGTTAAATATGTTAAATTTCAATCCTTGAGCTTCAAGTTTGAGTCTCTTCTCTGTAAGAACCATCGTGCTTTAGATGCAAATAGCTTTGTCCTACCTTTCCAAAGCAAGATGACTGGAAACTCCTGAGTCCTGAGTATTCTTCCTCTTGAACTTGGACATCAGACTAGAACTGAGAATCTTAAAAGCATCAAAGTTCTAAATAAATAAATAAATAAATATATATATATATATATATATATGCCTTAACTAAATCTGTAACAAGCTTACCTTTCTTCATTTTTTTCTTCATAAGCCCTAACTACACCTGACATTATGTGTGCTTTGTATTTGTCTTCCGCATCAAAATGCAAGACAACTAAGAGCACTATAGAAAGTGCTTACCAAGTGTGCGTTGGATGGATGACTCTGTTACTTCTGATCCCCCAAACTACTCAAAACCCAAAACACACTTTTGAATATAGTTGGAATGCAAAGCTTACAAAAGTGGCAAATTATTATAAATACTAATCATAGGAAAGTATTTTTATGTTTTTGACATTTTTATATTCTGAAATAATTGATCCATCGATACTAGAATTTAACAAGACTAAATATTTTAAAAAAGACATTTTCAGACTTACATACATCAGCAGTCATCTGTTTGAAAGCAAGGAAAATTTGTGAGCTCTGCTACCCCCAAATCATTTCAATGAAAGTTGTTATGCTCATATTTTTCTAGTTTAAATATAAGTCTCATTCTATCAAAGAGTTTTGTGCCTTTAGAAACTACTTACATGAAGCTAGTGTAAGATATCATTTTTCAAATGACTGTAATTGCATTTAAACATAAAAATAGTCATTTATTCAGAAGGCATTATATATTTAATATTGTTCTAGGATTTAAAAAGATAAAGTGCTGATTAAATAACGAAAGCCTTACCTTTGCCTTAAGGAGTACACAGTGTAGTTCTATATCAGAGAGTCAAAATTAATATTCATAAAATACTATAAGCAATACAAAATATCATTGAGTTAAATACAAAATTTAAAGTGCCTCATATGCTATATGACTCTGAGAATGGGGGAGTATTAGGAAGGCAGACACAGGAAAATGAATGTGGAAAATTATACATGATATTACAGTTAATCATTTAGTTCTGAATTAAATGATGGCAATGAAAATGAAGGTGATAGAAAAATGTTTCAAAAGAAAAAAATGGAAAATCCTAAACTATGTTTAGCGTACGTTTAAAATTAGGTATTGAAATACATGAGAAAAAATTAAATAATTAAATTAAAATGGGTATATTAAAATTATTTTGCACTTGAAATGAATAAAATATGTTATCTGGAAAATTATGGAAAATGTTGTAATTCTACCATGATGCTGAATAAATGAGATTCCTTTTCACTTTCTCGTGTTTTAGAATGGCAATTGGACATTACATAGTTATGCATTAGGGGCATGTTTATTTTTGTGTGTGCAAATTATGAATAAAAATTTGTTTTTACATTTACTTAGTATCACAGAATAAATATGTAATCATTTCACTCTGAAGTAGATTTTGAAGAACATTATGCAGTTTGATTATTGAACTGAGATGTTAAGGAGTTGAAGGTTAGGATTTTACAATTTGGTAAAACTGTGTGTTGCCACATGATAGACTCTACAGAAAGGACTGAGGTTTAGATAACCATTGGCCCTTCATTACATAACTGCAGAAATACTGAAAACCATATAATTGTCACCTGTTTTGCATGCTTTTTAATTCCTTGATCTTTTTGCTGTCTGCCCCGTCTTCTTTCTCCTCAATGTGCCTGCTTTTCCCCATGTGCTTGCTATCTTGCCAATGTGACTTCTTCAGTCTATTCTTAATTTACTCAGAATATCTGGGTAAGAAAGCTAGAAAATACAGAAACTCATTAGATTTATGACATATGATGAATTCTCATCTAGTAAAATATATTAGCTCTACTAGCATGCTAATCATATTAACTTAGGCTAGTAAGAGATCTTTTTGTTTCTAAATGTTGGTTTTATTTTGTCATTTTGGACAAGGGAAATTCCTGGGTATGTACCTCACAAAGAATAAGTCATTTAGAAAACACAAAACAATGTATAGGCTAAAATTCAAGTTCCTTAATAATAAATTTTTTAATATAAGAAAATAATAACTATAAAATGCTAATAATCATTTTTAGTGGTGACCTACTTGTAAGATTAATCTCTAGACCTTAAATGTGCCTCAGTATAATGGACAAATAACCAAGGCATGATAAAGAATAAAAAAAGCAGTGCTGGGGTGCCTGGGTGACTCAGTGGGTGAAAGCCTCTGCCTTTGGCTCAGGTCATGATCCCAGGATCTTGGGATCGAGCCCCTCATCGGGCTCTCCGTGAAGCAGCAAGGCTGCTTCCCTTCCTCTTTCTCTGCCTGCCTCTCTGCCTACTTGTGATCTCTGTCTGTCAAATAAATAAATAAAATCTTAAAAAAAAAAAAAAGCAGTGCTATGAATATTAAGTTGGACAAAATTAATACTAGATTTATCACAAATATGTGCCAATAATCTTTGAAATTAGTTACTGGCTAACCTACAGACTGCATGTGGACTGTATATCTAAAGAAATCTAAATTAAACACAGTATACAAAAAGAAGTTAATAAAATGTCTACAACTTTTCATTTCCTGTTCCTGAATTAACAGTTTCGTATATTGGATCACATCTGTAATAAACTTCTAAGGACACAGTCTCCCTCCTTCACTTTTAAGAATTTCCCCCTAAATCAGTGACTAAAACAAAGCTTGTGAGTGTGTGTGTGTTTGCGTGTGTTTACAGATACGCTAGCTTTCTGGAGATACACACACACTTTTGTCAGTATTACATGGCTAAGTATCATGAAAGACTGGGCCATGTCATCGTGCAGTTCTACTCACGCCTTCTGGATCTGATCAAGCCTAGTCCTCACTATTCTATTTCCATTGTACAATCACTTGTTTCTTCGCTCTTGCAGCTTTATGTTCAGTAGACTTGATAATATTCAACTCAAAATGGAGAATGCAGGTCCCATGGAGAGGGACTCCATGCCCTGGGAGTTATTTTACAAAAAGAGAAAGTGCTGTGTTTTGTTGTTGTTGTTTGATTGTTTGTTTTGTCACAAATGGCGTTGCATTTCCCTGTAAACTTCCTAGACATCCGCTATTGGGTTTACCAAGGACCACACAGCAACCTTATGCAAATGTGACATCTCTAACATATTGGTTTCCTGGCACATACGGCATGATGGAGGCATCTTACACTGCAGCCTGAACCTACTGCAGTTTCTTTTTCTCTGCATCCCACTTGAGACAACTTGGTCACGTGATAAGTACGTTGGACCGGTATGTTGCCTCCAAAATCTAAAGGAACAAACAGAGTTTTTTAATGAGAGGGAGTACAGTTCA
The DNA here is from genome assembly GCF_002288905.1 of Enhydra lutris kenyoni. Lineage (NCBI taxonomy): Eukaryota > Metazoa > Chordata > Mammalia > Carnivora > Mustelidae > Enhydra > Enhydra lutris. Next base: position 67,830,149 of record NW_019154093.1, read on the forward strand.
TGGCCACTTTATTTCTACTACATGCCCCTATAGCCCCTTAAAGTTTCAAGCAATCTAGTCTTTTGGCACACTTATAGACATCTGAGTTATCTACCACCTTCTGTTCCCCAGGTTGGAGTAACATATTGCTATTCCTGGAGTGTACCAATGAGAACTGAATATAGTCCCAGAGCCAAAAAGTGATTTATACTCCTATTCTTCCCACATAAAAACAAACTATTCTTGATCCTCTTTAGTGATTAGTAAAATCTTAAAATAAGTTGAGTTTTAGTAGTGCAGGTACCACTATGTAATCCTTCTCCTTCCGGAATGTGTTGGCTATTTTGAGGCCTTTTCTGCAATATATAATCATTAAAATCAACTTGAAAGTTCCTCGCAAAATCCTTTTCGATTTCAATTGGAGATACTTTCATCCTACTCTACATTTGAAGAGAATTGACATCTTGTCAATATTTAATGTTCATACCATGAATACTTTGGTTTTCATAAAATTCTTCCAATAATTTTTTAACTGTGCATTCCAGTCTTGAAAATATGTTAGATTTATTTCTGGATACTTTTATTCATTACAAATGATAGTTTTAAAATATATTTACATTTCTGTTTACGCTGGTACATACAAATGAAGTTGAATATGTAATATTGACTTTAAATCCATATTACCTGTGAACACAGTTTTTTTTTCCAATTCTTATATATTTTTAATTTTTCTTACTCCACTGGATAGTACCTATTGTACAATGTTGAATAGAAGCAGTGATAGTTGGAGCCTGGGTGGCTCAGTCAATTAAACATCTGCCTTTGGCTCAGGTCATGATCTCAGGGTCCTCGGATCGAATCCTGCATCCAGCTCCCTGCTCAGCAGGGAGTGTGCTTCTCCCTTTTCCTCTGCCCCTCACCTCTGCTCATGCTCTCTGTCTTTCAAATAAATAAAATCTTAAAAAAAAAAAAAAGAAGCAGCAGTGGTAGTGTGTATTGTTGACTTGTTCTTGATTTTAAAGAATCACATATGTTTTTCTTTGTTTCTAGTATACTTAGCCAAGGCGAAGCATTAAAATTTAGGTTAGAAATTGTGGCTTCAAAACACATATCAGAAGAGAGTTAAAAAAGCATATAATTATATAGTGTTAATTATATGCCAGGAAGTGTTCTACGCATTTTGCATAAATTTTCATTAATTAAAAATTATTTTTGAATTAATTTTTATTGAAAAAAAAGAAACATACAAGGTAGATACTTTTATTAGCCCCATTTTAAGAAGAAAGAAACATGGCACAGAGAATATTATACAAGTCACATAGCTAATAAGGGGCTAAGTAGGGCTTAGCAATTGGGTAGTTTATCTTCTGAATTCATATTCTTAAAACTATGCTAGGTTGTATTAGAAAGTAATTGAGAATCTATTTTTTGCTTATCTACAAAGATCCAAGTCAGAAAAATTTTTCTTGATTTTGTTTTATATATTTATAAATCTATCTTTAATTGCATATATATATGCAAGGTGACGCAACACAGGAACTTTTATATTCTTAAGAAAATTAGCACATATATACATATTCTATTTATAAAAATTTCATATATATCAAAGCAATGATTTAATTCATTTTTTAAAACTGGAAACTTCATAACTAGAAACAGTGAGTTTTCACTTTAGAGCTACATTTTAAGGGTTTCAACTTAGTGTTTAATATATATACATATACATATATTTTTGAAAAAAAAATCAATCTAATGGCACTACATTTTTCAAACTTCAATCTGATAAGCACAAATTCAATCATCCAACGCTCTCTGGGAGCTCTAAACCAGAAGTCATAGTCACTCATGGCTGCACACTGCATTGGGAGAACAAACCGCTTGCTAGAACTGGCTCAAATTGATGTTTAATCATCCTTTCACATGCTCTGATTGGCAAATAATTAAAAAAAAATACATAAATGAAACCATGAAGTTGCAAGTGAATCCTAAAATCTTCAAGATCCAAATACTTAGTATAAGTGTGACAATATTAAAAAATGCAAATTACTGACAACTTCTCAAGGATTTGCCTTCAAGGATAGATTAGTGTTTACTACTAAATATCAGAAGAAAGATGTAATATCATAACTTCTACACCTGGAGAATGCATCAGCATTAACTAAAAGCAAATGGAATAAGACAGAGGAAATACAGAGGTATTTAAAAAAATTTTTTGATATATATACATCATATTTTCTGTACTACAACTTCAAGTTGAGGAAAGGGAGAAGATACTAAAAAGGAGATGATTATTCTTGGAATTTACATCTGATGATAGCAGTCATGTTTTCCCCTGAACAAGTTCAGAGAGCACTAATGGTTGAAAGACAATCTCAGTAGAGTGTTGTGTTTGTTTGTTTGTTTGTTTGTCTTTTTAAGGATAGAAACCTGGGGGCACCTCGGTGGCTCAGTCATTAAGCATCCGCCTTTAGCTCGCTGGTTCATGATCCCAGGGTCTTGGGATCTAGCCCCACGTAGGGCTCCCTGCTCAGGCTCCCTGCTCTGTGGGAAGCCTGCTTCTCCCTCTCCCACTACCCCTGTTTGTGTTCCTTCTCTTGCTGTGTCTCTCTCTGTCAAATAAATAAATAAAATCTTTAAAAAAAAAAGATAAAAACCTGGGACATTTTGTCATGTAGTAGAAAAACTGAAACCAAATCTCAATATTGAGCTCATGTGTCAGCAAGGCCACTTAGTAGCTGCATGCTTTTAGAAAAGTTTCCTAAGCTCTCTGAGACTCAGGCTTCTTATCTGCAAAGTGAGGAAAAGGCTTTTTGGCTTCAGAATATTTTGAATGTGATTTACAGCATTGTAAATGTCTCAAAGCTTTGCAAGAATATGTAGGTATCACTAGTAGGTTTTAGTATATGTGCTGCCGAAGCGAGCACAACTAGTAGGTTTTTTTTTTTTTTTATTTATTTATTTTTTTAAAGATTTTATTTATTTATTTGACAGAGAGAGATCACAAGTAGACAGAGAGGCAGGCAGAGAGAAAGAGAGAGAGAGAGGGAAGCAGGCTCCCCGCTGAGCAGAGAGCCTGATGCGGGACTCGATCCCAGGACTCTGAGATCATGACCTGAGCCGAAGGCAGCGGCCTAACCCACTGAGCCACCCAGGCGCCCCAACTAGTAGGTTTTAATAATCTCAGGTAACAGCACCTCATTTAGTAAGAACAAGCACTCGAAACTGCATTTTGATTTTAAAGTAAGTAATGTAATGGTAAGAATTAAGAGATCATTTATATGAAATTAATACATAAGCCTGTTGATAATGATACAAATTTTTGCAATCATTATGTTTGTTATAGGAAGATAATTCAGAAGAGTGCTTAAAAATCACAAGTTCTCAAAACTGACTCCCAAAACAGAGTCCCTCCACTATAGCTGTGCGACCTTGAGCAAGGTATTCTCATTTTCTGTGCCTCAGTTTCTTCTTCTGTGTACCAAGAAAAAAATTAACACCTATATCACAGGGTGGCTGTGGAGATTAAATACTCAGAGTGGATCTTGCTACTTAGTATGATACGAGTATTAGTTATTTTGGTTGAAGACTTGAATTTCCAAAGGATTTATTAATTTTAAGAGAATTTATAAAATATATAATTTATTTCACTGAACCTTTATAGATAAGTGCATTATTTTGGCATAGTACTCAAAACAAATAGAATAAATGTATTTATTTATATTTTTTATATATAGTACATTATATATGGCCTCTGAGCTGGCATCTTTTTAGATTTTATTATAAAAGAAATGTTAATTAAAAACCATTAGGTAGTAAATATGAGAAAATAAATATCAGAAAAAAAGAGCAAAAAAAAAGACACTGTAAAACCAACATTAACAGTGTTGAGGAATGATCTTTTGTTCTTCTTCAGTGTGAGTGTGTTATTTATAATTGTTCTGTTTACACTTGCATAATTTGACATAACTTAAAGTCTGATATAAATTATATGCAAATTATTAGTGTTAGTATTGTAAAGATTTTTTTTTTCAGGTAACTGTAATTAAGCTTACTAGTAAAAAAATGAACTTATTTACAACTTCTTGACAAAGTTCCTTCAAAGAGAGCTTATCACATTTTTAAAATCACTACTATTACTAGAATGTTATTTCATACATCGATCCAAATTTCACTAATATCTAAACTTCTCTCGAGTGTTCCTAGTTTTGCCTTTTGTGATTCAAACTGCATGGTGTACTTTGGTGCATGCACCCAACCTGCACCAGGCAGCCACTGGTAATTCTAAGACTTAGGGACTGACTTGAAAAAGGAGAGATGTGCATGCATCTGGACCAACAGTGGGTTGCCCCTGACCTTGTAACAGGCTACAGCAAGAGGAGTTCTTTGTAATCAGGCTGGTAATTTAAGGTTCTCTGAGATGAGGACATCCTGTCCATAGAGACCCCAATAGCAGATGAGAGAGCCCAGGAGGAAGAGACACCAGGCCAAGACTGACCTAAGCACAATTAGGAGAGGTACCTGGGTAAACAGCTAACTTGGCTTTGCTCCCATCTTTCTTGGATGTGCTGCTCTGGGCAGAGAAAGCATTATTTAAAGTGACTAAATGCAGAAGTGCTTATATTTCTGGCCCTTCTCAGACTCCTAAGGTGGTGACTCTCCTGCTGAAAGGGGTGCTCCAAACCAGGAGATGTGTGTTAGACCCTGCTCACAGCAACAGGGGCACCTCCCAGAGAGGAGAATGGAGTCCAGACTCCTGGGGCAGCTGAGGTGGAAGGAGGGAACCTGTGAAAGAAGACAAGAAGGAGGACCTTGGAGAAGAAGGTGGTGTCACCGAGGACTGGGGTCATTTTCCTTCTCTGTTGGTGACCCCACATGAAGTAATAAACACAGAAAAGGCAAACAAAAACAAAAACAAAAACAAAAACAAAAACCAGAAAGGAGAGGCCGATTCTCCCTTGGAAGAGGAAACACGTGTCTTCTCTCTCACCCTGAGGTCCAGTCTGTCTTTCAGGATCTAGTCCAAGAGTCACATGAGAAAGGAGTCTGTGCACCACTGACACTTCTTGCTCCATGTGGGCAGATAACAAACCCCAGTTTACACAGGTGGCCAAGGTGGGGGCCAAAGGGGCCACCATAACGCTCTGACAACTAAACAGTTGGAACTGATCCAAATCCTTTCCTTTTCTTACCTATGCTCCTGGCTCTCCCCACCAAAAGGGCAGACTGGCTAATGCTGAGTTTTGAAATCCTCCCTTGTGCTCTTCTCGGATTCTGGGATTGGAAATGCTTTATCACTGGCTTCACATCACTGAATGTAGCACATTCAGGTGCTACAAAACAACATACACTTTAGATTATAAAACAACTTGGGACCAGGGCTGGATTGTTATATAAATAAGGCAAAAAGATGGTTTCTGTATGTATCTTGGCCCCTAGGTTGTTTATTTCTTTACTGCAGGCTGCAACCCATTAACTCAAAAGCCATCGGGTGCTAAACTAAAATATTTACATATCTGGTTGCTTTTGAAATAACCCAAAGAAACAGATTTTTAGCCTTTTGGAGCCTGTTTTCTTTGCATACTCATGAAAGCTCACCAACATCTGCTAGGAATAGATAGGATAAAGCCTGGGCCATAAGGACCTCAAGCCACTGCTGTCCTTCTGCTGGGCTCTGACATGCTATCACCTAGACACATAAGCCCCCTCTCTCCTGAGAGTTCCCCTTTTCTCCTCCCCTTCTGAGTAGCAATCCCACATGAGCCTCCCTGAGCAGATTACTCTTGTACAGTGGTCCACCTCCATGCAATACAAACCTGCCAGAGTGTCACCCAATAAAGTTGTCACCCCATGGTCATAGCTTTTTCCTTGATCAGCCCCCAAATCCCTCAAAGGCCCCATAAATACGTCATGTGCATACTAATCAAAAGAAAGCTGAAAAGCCTTTGTTAATATAAGATGAAGCAGACTTCAGAAAAGGAATATTATCAAGGATTAAGAGGGACATTGCATTACGAAAAAGTAGTCAGTTCTCTAAGATGATTTAAAAATCCTGAATGCACTGGCACACAAAAGCTGAGCTTCAAAATACATGAAGCAAATCTGATAGAATAAAAAGGAAAAATCAAAGAAATGTTCACCATCATAATTGAAGACTTCAATATTCCTCTTTCAATAACTGATCAAAAGGAGATGATATATATATATCCAGTGTGAGGATTCTACATATATTTCCCATGATTTACTCTTGTAGGTGAGGAAGAAGTTTTCCTTGACCCTTTTAGGGTCCCTGGCTGGGTCTGAAAATTTAAAGGACAAAGATGGGTTAACAGGAGAAAAGCATATAGATTTATTTAATGTAAAGTTTACATGACATGGGAGACTTCATAAGGAAATGAACACTGAAGGAACAGTTGGGCCTGTGGGCTCTCACTCTAAGTTTGATGAAGGATAGACATGGAGGCATATGACAGGTTAAGGAGTATGAAGTAATTGTAATATACTGGGGGGAAACTTTAAAGAGCCTAGTTTGTTAGGATTCTTCTTGGCATTCGTTTATCTTTGAAGATAGGGATGCTCCTTTTCTTTGGGTATGAGGGGCAGGGCATCTCTCACAGATGGGTTTTATGACCTCTTTCTGGAAAGAGAAGTGAGGTTGGGGGAGGTCGGGGACCTTTTCTCAAACTACTTAGCTTAAAATGTGCAGTACTCTATGGTGCCATACATTATTTTGGGATATATTGTCCTAAACCTCATCACACTCAGATATCCAGAACTATAAAAATTAATTCCAGAGAAGTCTTCAGACCAGAATTAAAATTATTATAAATGGTTTCTGTAGTAATATCAGGTTTTAGGTGTGGTCTCTAGGTATAGGTGAATATAGTCTTCCATGTCTCTCCCTACCAGAGTAGAAAACATCAGCAGCATTTCATGGAAGACAACAGCTAGATGTTGTGATGCAGGCATGCAAGGAATAGAGGAACATTAATCATATGAACTGCATAAGAAATTTTCAAAAGTACTTTTGGTATTTGTGCCATAAGAATATGGTAACTCTCTTTGCAAGTCCACCCAGAAGAAAAAAGAAAATTGCAAATTTTAGAAACGCCTATCATTTACAGATGCCCAAGCTATGTAAAATGGTAGATGGTAGGAAAGGGATAGCGTGGGAAAAGGACAGTAGGACTTAAAACAGACATTGCAGTAATGCCTAGCTCCTGGTTTTTCCAGAAGTATTAAAAATGAATGTATAGCTTAACAGAATGTACCCTGCTTGTATGGTAACACGATAAGAGTAAATTTCTTTTTCTGCTGGCATCACTAAAATCCTATCTACTCTTACGTGATCTTATTTATCTGCTTCAGGGGGAAAGCTACAAAGAAAATGAAGGTGTTCTTAACAGGCAGTAAGAATATAGAGTTGAAACAGAATTGCATGAGACAAAGTAGCTATCTTTATTTTTCTTCTTAGAAATCAGTTTACAGGTCATAAACAATTATCATAAAATTTAAAGTATAAAATCATATATTTATATTTTATTTCATGACAACCTAACAAATCATTTTTCATCAAAATCACATGTTTATCCTCAGAATGTATATATATATGTATATTTATATATGTTAGTTATGAGTTGCGTACTGCATTGAGTTTTATGATCTTCCAATTGATTACACATCAATATCCGTGGTGTTGTAGACAATTTTTGTTAATGTATTAGTGTTTTTTTCATTAGTGTATGTCATTGTTTCATTACGTATGGCTTCTGTAGCAAATTACTTAAAACAGCACAAATGCCTCCTCTTAAAATCTGCAGGTTGGAAGCCTAAGCTCAGTTTCACTGGGTCAGAATTAAGGTGCCAGCAGGGCCACACTCCCTTCAGAGATTCCAGGGGACAATTCACTTCCTTGTCCATTCAGGCTTTTGAAGCTGCATCACTTGCATTTCTTGGCTCAGGTCCCTTCTTCCAACACCAAGGCAGGCCAAGTACCTTCTCTCTCTGTCTCTGCTTCCTTCTGCCACCCTCTTCTTCCATTCACTTTGCTCACACAGTCTTCTTTTCTGCGCCAAATCTCTCTCTTCCCTCCTAATAAGGACACTTACGATCACCTTTAGTGCCCAGATGGATAGTACAGGATAACCTGGCATTCTGGAGATCCTTAACTTAATCACATCTGCACTCTCCTTTTTCATGTAAGGTGACATTCTGGGTAGCAGGGACTAGGATCTCCATACCTTTGGGGTCATTGTCCAACCTCCACACTGTTCAAGAAATTTTAGGTTAAGAATCATGCCAAGGATAAACCCAATAGTATATTAAGTTTGAGTCAGTCCTTCAATTCTCATAACAGTGACAATCTAATTAGTCTGAGATGATCAAAATTAACATTTTCCCCAAAACTCAATGATGATTTATGTATTTTTCAAAAAGGTCCATTTATTTCAACTACCACTTCCTTATGTATCCTACAGTTAATGTCTTAAAGTGCTGGTGACTTGAATGGGTCCATCTTTAGGAAAGGAAAAAAAAAGACCTTATTAATAATTTTTCTACCTGTTAGGAAGCAATTAGGCATCATAGTTACTTTCATTAAACAAGCAATAAAATATACTGGAGAAAACATTACCAACGTTCCGTCCTTTCTCAGTAAGAGGGTATTATTTAGGAGTCTTCTTATTTTTCTTTTTAAAATTAAATACCATTTTCAATTTGTGCAGAAAGAAGTCCTGCTAGAAAGAGTCACATCTGCAAAGGTTTTAGGAAATAGATGTGTTTTGCTGCACATTGCATCAAGATGTTTAAGGCTGATAAAAAATAAATAAGGTGTTGGCTGAATCAAGGTTAGCACAATTGAATATTTCCAATTTGTAGAAAGATATTTGAGCACATCTTGCTGATTTAATACCTTTTAGGGGAGCCATTGGTGTTTTAATTAGTAATTTGGAAAGAAATTTACAAAATGAATATGAAGTTATGTTAAATGTAAATCAAATTTGTATTAGCTATTTAATACCCCACAATATGTGGCTATGTAAAGGAGAAAATCTACATGCATAGGCTCAAGAAAGTTAAGCTTCTCGAAGCACTGAGGCTTGTATAATCTAGGTATTATATCTGTAATAATGGTTTGTATTGTGATGAACATTGTGTAACAAAGTAAATTGCTGTGGTTTGGTATGGAATATAGACAAACAATACCCTCTTTTTAATTTAAAAACAAACTTCCTTAGCCTCCAAGAGCTTATTAAAATCCCAACAGGGCAATTATAGAAAATCATCTTACCTAGAAAAGAACATACATACATTTTATTTCACAATATTATCTCTCCTCTTTGAAAGTAGCCTGATAATGAATTGAAATAATTTTGTCCCATTATCCATTCTCTACTATAGAAAATTTGATATCTGGAGTCTCGAGTTTTTTCTTGTTCAGTCTCCCTACCATATTTATAATATATAAATAGGTGGTAATAATATTTTAATAAAAGTAGAGCATACCACAAATACTGGAGGACAGATATTTTCACACTTAAGCATCTAATGAAATTAAATTTGCTCTGAGGCTAGATAGTGCAGTGGAAAGAATTATAGCTTTGAGGTTTCAGTACTGACTTCTTCATTTACAAGTTGTTTCAACTTTGGGAAAACACTTGAAAATCCTCAAAAATATCTAGATGCTCATGTCAAGACTATCTGTGCTGCAAGTACCAGTTTTTGGAAACAATTTACATTTGCTCATTCTTTTTTCTTTTTTCTTTTTTTTCTTTCTAGAGAGGGTGGGGGGAGGAGCAGAGAGAGAAATCCTGAGGGGCCTCCATGCCCAGGACTCAGAGTCTAATGTAGGTTGGATCTCACAACCATGATATCATGACCTGAGCTGAAATCAAGAGTTGGATGCTTAACCAACTGAGACACCTAGTCTCCCTGCTCATTCTTCTCTTGAAGATATTTTTTCTTATTTATTAAGTTACTTCCATGGACTAAGCATTATCCTTGGAACTGAGAATACCTCAGTTAAAAAAATTATGGAAAGTGGTACCTGGCACTCACATTCTATCTTGTGTGTGAGAGGGTAGGGAAGAGAGAACAGTAGATAAATAAAATAAATAAAATCCTGGAGTTTTAGAAAGTAACAGCTGTTTCGGAGGAAATTCCAGAAGAGCATAAAGACAAGGAGACCAGGAAACCCAAGGGTGAGGGAGGAGTACTGCAATATTTAAAAAGGGGAAAGAGTTGCCCTTAAGGAAATAACATTTTTGTCAAGTCTTGTAGAAGGAAAGGACTAACCCTTAGAGATGTCTGGGGAAAGTGCATTATGTTGAAAGGATCTCAGCAGACCATGTAGGAACAGATTAAGGGGACAATAGGATTTAACCAGGTTGGAGTTACAAGAAACCAAGGAAAGTACAGAAGAATTGAAGACAAGTGCAAGGGAATGATGAGTATATTTGTGATATCCTGTGGAACTTACCTTGGTAAGAGGGGCTTAATAGATGATAAGGCCAAAGGCACAGGAAATGTTGGTGGGATTCACAGATTGGCAGTCCGTGTGGGGTTGAAGGATTATCAGAATCTTGTGCCAAAAGCTATTAGCTTATAAGAAAAGATATGGCAGTCAGAGAAGGGGATAATCCATACTGAGTGCATGGAAGGGTTACAGACTTGGTAATGGCAAAGTTCTAGGAGCACATTCAGTGAGTGACTGGCTGAGGTAGGTGTGAAGACAAGAAACAGGAAAAGAACATTAGAGAAAAGAAGTTCACGGAAATATGACACCAGGGCGTTGGTGTGATGCTAATTGTGGATACAGGAATCATTAGGCATTGAAGCAGGAGTAGTGGTGAAGAATGTGAAAATAAGACAGGAGTTAGAACCTTGAATAAATGAGACTAGATGATGTGAGGTCTGTGTAGACAACTAAAAAGACAGGCAGCAGCAAAGACTCAGCACTGGGAGTATTTGTAGAAGAGGGAGGAAGAAGAGTTTGGAAGTGGAAATGTGAAACAAGAAAGTCTCCTAACTCATCTCAAAGCTCATGTTAAAGGAGAAAAAAATTGACCACAATTTAAAAAGTTTACAGGGGAAAAAAAAAGAAAAGGTTACAGTGGAATTAATGCTGTCAAGGAAAGATCAGAGTTGGTCTTGTTGAAGAAAGTAAGGAAAACTTACAGAGAAGTGGACGAGGATATAAGGCTTTCTACTGTTGTCTTAACTACTTGAAAAGACATGAGGGGCACAGAATAAAGGATGAAAAGAATAAGGAGGAAATTAGAGAAAATTAGAATGCAGGATAAAAGATAGTATCCTAGGAATGTGGATCTTCTTCTGGTGCATGACAGAATTAGGAATGAAAGAGATAATAAAACTGTGCCAATTTGGAGGGAGATGGCATTGGTACAGTTCCAAGTGTTAGAGGTAGAGGCAAATAGATAGGTGCCTGGGAAGTTCAATTCCAATGTAAAACTGTGAAGAGAATATGTAAGGCTTTAGTTAGTTCATTAGAATTAGAGGTTTGAGGTCTAGAAAGAGGTAGTCTAATTTGCATAAAGGGCCACCCTGTCATCAATAGTAATATATAGTGGAGACACTATATATATATATATATGTGTGTGTGTGTGTGTGTGTGTGTGTGTATGGTGTGTCTATATATATAGTGTGTCTCTCTATATATAGTATATATATATGTATATATATATAAAAATCAATAAATATTAAACAGAAGCAATAGGTTTGACATATACATGGTATTATGAATAGCTACCAAAATTAGAGTATTTAGTGGAAATAGTAAGACTAGAATAAAGTATTAAATAATACTATTTCTGTAGCATGAAAACATATACCTACAAAGCAACAATATAAAGAAATAAACGTAGGAAAAATTTGTTCATGATTTTGAGATAAGCAAAGAAATCTTAACAATAACATAACAAACATAAAATAATACATTAGGCTTCATCAAAATTGAAATTTCTACTTTCTGAAAAAACTGAAAAGAAAATAAAAAATAAGCCAATTTATTGAAAATACATATATGTGATATAGGACTTACATACTGAATAAACAATGAGCTATTATATCTCAATTAAAAAAAAGTAATTAATTTAAAAAATGACAAAAGACTTGAACAGAGATGTCACAAAAGAAGACATATAGGGATGCCTGGGTGGCTCAGTAGTTTAAGCATCTGCTTTTGGCTTAGCTCATGATCCCAGGGTCATTGGATTGAGTCCCACATCAGGCTCCCAGCTCAGACAGAGTCTGCTTCTCCCTCTACCCCACACACTCTCTGCATTCAAATAAATAAGTAAAATATTTTTAAGAAAAGATATATGAATAACCAATAAGTACATGATAGATGGTCAACATCAAAGTCATCAGGTATATGCAAATTCTAAAAAAAATATCAGCTATCATTGTATACACACTAAAATGACTACCTTAAAAAACTTGAAATACCAATGTACGGAACCCTCATACATTGCTCCTGAGAATGTAATATGGTTCAACCACTTGCTATTGTCTTAGAAAGTTAAAATACACTTACTGTATGACACAAGAATTACACTCCTAGATATTTATCTAAAATAAGTAAAAACATACAGATACAATAGAACGTCAACACTAATGTTCATAGAACATTTATTCTTAATAATTACAATCTGGAAAGAAACTAAATGTCTATCAGTAAGTGAACCAATAAACGTATTTTGTTTTCTACCCATATAATGGAATACTACTGAGCAACAAGAACTGACAACAAAAACAAAACATAAAACAAAAGCCTACTGATACATACAACAAGATGAATGAATCTTAGAGGTAGGTAGGTCAAAGGGAGTCAAACATAAAAGAATACATACAGAATGATTCCATTTTTATGATATTCTAGAACGGGCAAAACTAGTCTACAACAACAGAGAAATGATTGTCTAGAGTAAGAGATAAGCATATCTCTGAAAAGGGCAAAAAAAGAACTTTCTGGAGTGAGTGAAATGTTCTGCTATGTATTTTATAAAAATTTATTCAACTAAAACTGGATTTAAGTATATCTTGATATAGTTGATCAAGGGAAAAAACCTAACCCTTTAGAATAGCAAAATAAACGAAAGCAAAATATAGATCCACAAATGGGAAAAATGTTTGCAACTCCTATCAAAAATGCTGATCTTTCTAATGCATAAGGTCCCATAGAGGTTGTAAAGAAAAAGTGTAACAAGGAAAATGAGAAATGGTCAAAGAAAATGAAGAAATTATTCAAAGAAAGAAAGAAAGGAAGGGAAAAGAAAGAAAAAGAAAAAAAAAGAAAAAGAAGAAAGTGTGTGATCGGCAGTGGGTGGGATTAGACTTGGCTTTAAACATTTACAAATTATTCATCCTCACTGATAATTAGAAAATGTATGTTTAAAGTATCTGGAGATGACACTGTTTAATTTATCAAATTGTCAAAAATCTTAAGTTAGAGACATTTTGTCTCAGACGACTATGGGTAGGTAATCTCATGCATTGTTAGTGGGAGTGTAATTGGTACGTGGTTCTTCTAGCACTTTGAATATATCTATCAAAAATAAAAATGTAGATACCTTTGAAGTAGAAATTCTACTTCAGGGGCTTTCTCCTGGCAATATACTCACATATGTGCAGGACAATATATGTAAGATTGTTTTTAAGTATTAGTTATCATTACCAAAATTATGACACAATATAGGAAATTAGAACTCATTATTAGAGCACTGGTTATCTAAGTTTTGATACATCTGTAAAACATTTAAAGAAAATCAGGAAACCCTCATGCTAAATTGGAAAACTCTCCAAAATATACATTGACATGAATAAAAGAAACCATATTACAGTGTGTACAGTATCCCTGCCTTGGATGAAAAGAAAATACTAGAAGATGAAAAAAGAATACTTTCACAGTGTAATTTTTTTATACATTTCATTTTTTGAGCCCTACATATGTGAAGCATTTTAAAAATCAAGTATAGTAAATTTAAAATTGTAAACTAATTGTCAAAATCACCATTTTTAATTATCCATATTAATTAATTTTACTGGTGGACAAAGTCATTTGTATTTCATCTCACATCTTATTTTGGTAAAATATTTACATAATGTGTTTGACCATTCTTTTTTTTTTTTTTAAGATTTTATTTATTTATTTGAGAGAGAGAGAGAGACCATGAGGCGGGGAGGGTCAGAGGGAGAAGCAGGCTCCCCTCTGAGCAGTGAGCCTGATGCAAGACGGGACTCGATTCTGGGACTCTGGGATCATGACCTGAGCCAAGGCAGTTGCTTACCCAACTCAGGCACCTAGGCGCCCAGTGTGTTTGATGATTCTTAAAGATTTGCTCACTTTCCTCATTTAACTAAGCTATGGGTGCTATGAATCCAATTTACATGTCTGTTTTGGTTTTTCATAGATTGTAAGAGTTTTTTGGTTTTTGTTTGGTTGTTTGTTTGTTTGTTTTAGCAGAGATCAGGTAATGTGTATGGCCAATTTCCAAAAAAAAAAAAAAAAAATTGTAAGGATTAGTACAGGAAAACAATTTGTGTAAAAGGTATTATTTTATTTCATTCTTAAATAATTGATTAAAAAAGGAAAAATAAATAAAGTAATCTATATAGTATCAAGACCAAAAAAACCCATTAGGCAAATTCTATTTTATCATGTACGAAGACATTTCTGCCTAGATTGTTACTATTCTTTTTCCCTGTCGACAGATGGTCTTATTATTCTGAAATATTGTGGAAACAACAAGCTAAGACATCAGTAGTCAGCTGAGAATATAAACAGGTTTCTTCTCATTGGTCTCAATCTGCACTTGGAAGCCAATGTGGTTTGTTTCCCTTCAGTCCAGCATTGTAATATTTGGGGTTTTAAATTCATCTCATGTGGTCGATGCTGGACAAGCCATTTGTAACAATAAAAGATTAGGGGGGAATTGTCAACAAGCAGGACTATATTTATATTTGAGCAATATTTTTGAAAAAAATCAGCATTTCTTTAAAAATACTAAGTGATCTAATCTTCGTCAGTCGTCTTTGCTAAAGACTAATGTTTGCTTTGCACAAGAAGTCATTAAAACTTACAAATTAATTGCCCATAACCTAAATTCATATTATGTCCCAGCTGGTATGATAAACAGAATTTTCAAACCTTTTTTTTAACCTCTATAGTGGTAAGACTTACTAACCAAGAGTTATTGATTTAGAGCAGGTCAGTGTTGCCAACTATAGCATGCTATCTATCACAGTGGGAAAGAATGATCTACAACCCTGCAGTCCCCAGCAATCAATGCAGAAGCTTATAAATTTACATCATTGGCTTCTAAAACACAATTAATTCGTGCATGTTTTCCTAGCAGCAATTAGCAGCAGGCAGGAGTTTTAATGAAATGAAGTTGTGATTCCCACAGGGACTATTTATAATGAACATTACAAAACAACAAGAGCTTCAAACTGTTTACATTAAGAATTGATTAATAACAAAGCCATTAAGCTACATATTAGGTTACATATTGTGCCAATTTAAGGGATACTGCTAATTAAGTAATCATAATCGTTTGCATGTGGCATATCTAATTAACTTTTTATATCTCTTTAAGTTTTTCCTTCAGGACCAACAGCATTCAAGTGGCATTAGCAAAAGGAACATTTAGGCCATTTCTTGGAATATTGTTTTCCAATAAAGTAGGTTTCTATGAAAACACTTAGTTTAATCAGAGTAAGTGGCTTTTCACAACGATTATTTTGAGCTGCACCAAGTTTACTCTTGAGGGAATGAATTAACATCAGGTTAGGGTTAAATAGGATTTTAAAACGTTTCTATATAAATTAGGTTTGGAAAGTAGTTTTAAAACTTCTGAAAAAGTTTAACATTAGAGACTAATACTTAAAAGGATTCTATTGATCTGTTTTTTACGTGTGTTATTTAAAGAATAGTATATATGTATCCGGGAAGATTCCTAAATATTGTTGGTCTAGGTAGGTAAGGGAAGGCTTAAAAGACTTTTCTCCAGTATCCACCTCATAGGAAATGATATCTCCGAACTAGTCCCACTTTCACAAATGAATTTTATGATCTCTATCTATTCAAACTAATTTTAAAGTATTATTTTATCACCAGGCAGTCGCTTCTATAATCAGCTTAATTTTTTTTCTTTATTTCAATTAGATATTTATTTAAATTCCAGTTGATGTGAGTTTCAGATGTACAATACAGTGATTCCACACTTCCATATAACACCCAGTGCTCATCACGACAAGTGCCCTCCTAATTCCCCTCGCCTATTTCATCCATCCCCCACCCACCATCCCTCAGTAACGCACAGTTTGTTCTCTGTAGTTAAAAGAGCACGTTTCTGGAAGCCGGGGTGGCTCAGCTGGTTAACTGCCCAACTCCTGATTTTGGCTGAGGTTGTGAGATTGAGTCCTGCTTCAGGCCTGCGGCAGGCTCCTGGCTCAATGGGGAGTCTGCAGAGATTCTCTCTGCCCCTCCCACTGCTCTTCCTCTCTCAAATAAGTCTTTAAAAAATAAATATGTTTCTTGGTTTGCCTCTTTCTCTCTTTTGCCCCCCTTAGGATCATTTGTTTCGTTTCTTAAATTCTACACTTATTTTGTATAATCACCTTAATTTTTAACAGCCTCAAAATTTCACATTACTAGCTCTTAAACTTATCAGTTATAGACTATTTTACACTGAATAACATATTCTAGCCTACTGTTTACTATAAACGACAAGGGTAGACTCGATTATTAACATTATCAATTACAAGATAAAATAAATTTTGTCGTTCTTGCCAGTGCTTTCTTCTCACGCTGCTCTTCTGCCCTGAATCACCTGGACTTTCACTAGCAATCTACTGATAGTTCAATTATAATAACCGCAAGACATGGAATGTTTGCTATGTCTAAGTATGGTGCCATGTCTTAACACAGACTACTCTGACTAATGCTTACTCTTGTAAAATAGGTTTTACCATCATCATTTTGTAGATGAAAAACAGAGCAAAATGTTAAGTAACTTTTCTAACTCGAAGAATTAGCAAATGGGAAAGCCAGAACGTAAACCGAGACGTACCTAGCTCCAAAGGTAACTGTAACAGCTACATCAAACTGCCTCTCCAGTTAACCTATTGCTTCAATTCTCGAAGAACCTGAAGCCGTCATCTTCCTATTTAATGACAATAGTCAAGACTCTTTTGAATATTTAACTGAAGCCATATCTTTTTTTTTTATATGAATGTTGTAGCTGATGAAAAATGTTTATAAAATTATTTGCCACTCATTTTGAACCTTGCATGGACTCTGTTTCTGTCAACAGAACATAATAGAGCAGTGCTGTCCAAGTTTCTGGGACCACTTCCTATCTTTTGGAATCTCTCTTTGGGAGTTATGGACTGGCATATAATAATTCTTTTTTTTTTTTAAAGACTTTATTTATTTATTTGACACAGAGAGAGAATACAAGCAGGGGGAGCAGCTGGCAGAGGGAGAGGGGGAAGCAGGCTCCCGCTGAGAAAGGAAACCAATGGAGTCTCAACCCAGGGCTCAATCCCAGGACCCTGGGATCATGACCTGAGCCAAAGGCAGATGCTTAACGACTGAGCCACCCAGGTGCCCTGACATATAATAATTCTGAGTTCCTTGAGACCACCATGCTGGATAGGTCGCAAGTAAGCCTATCACTCAGCAGTTCCAACTGAGCCCAGGTTTTCCACTATTACTACCAAGGGTTCAAATAAGTGACTGAACCTGCTTTTCAGACCCTCCAAATCGGCCTATCTAAATGTTTAATTCTATCAAATGATCTCCGTGCAAACCAGATGGAGGAGGAAAAAAAAACACCTAGCTATACTCTGCCTAAATTCCTGACCTACAAAATTGTGAGATATCATCAATTATATTTGATTTGGTTGGGAATATCTGAGCTGGATTCTATAATGATAGGACACTTTTGGGGGCATCAGTTGGGGTGAATTTATTTTTCATGGAGAAGGAGAGTTGTTTCTTGATAGGATCCACCAATGAATGTTCTTATTAAGAGCGCTTATGTCTTTCTGTTATTCAAAAAGTAATGATTGGTGATGTTATAATATTCCCATAGAATAAAAGTGTTAAAAAAGATCCAATAGGAAGCTTTTCTTTATTTTTGTTTTGTTTTGTTTTTGAGTTTTTGGTTTGTTTTTTAACACATTCAGACCCGGGCAAAGGGCTCAAATATGTAGACGTCTCTGAGTCTCCTCTAGGCTCTGAGATCCCCTGGAGGAAAAAGCCAAGGCAAAAAACACAGAGAAATAAAACAAAGCAAAGCATATTTTATCTTTTATATAGTGGAAAATTTCCCACATTTTATGATGTGTTTCTGTGTTTCTCTAAAATAATAAGGCAATTTGCATTAAATCGTGCTGGTTGTGCCAAAAATAAAGTCACGACACAAGTTGTAAGAAGTAAGTATCTAAAAGTATAGCTTGCTATTCTTAATTTTGTATTATATTTGCCTGTGATTTTCAACAAGAAAATTAATATTTATCGTTTGATTTTAACTTCCATATAGAAAATATTCAATAATGTTTGTCATATTCATTTTAGCATAAAATTAATATCAAAATTTTAAGTAATATTTTCAAGATTGAAATATCTGTTTAATAAATATTTTTAAGATTGAAGTATCTGTTTCTTCATGTTGAAAGTATAATAGGAAAAATTTTCTTTAACATATTGCTATTACTTATGCAGATTTATTTTTTACATTTTTTCCAGTTTTAAAATGTGCAATAAGTTAAGAAAAATCTGGGAAAAATTCTGATGAACATCAGAATTTCCACATGTACTACAATGTTTAGAATATCAATTGTAATGGGCCAAAGTCTAAGTAAGTACAAAAGAAGTAAAACATAAAACTGTTCATTGTAAGTATGTTTTTCTCACCCAAACCTACTCATATCTTTAGACTGCTTTAAATTTTCTATGTATATGTAGTTTATGAAGTTGTGATTTCTGATTTCCCAGTTTCCATTAGATACATATTCAGTTGCATAATAATTACAGTTAAGAACAATTCTTCAAAAGAAATTAAACGCAGAGGGCCTTTTAAATAGGTTTTGTTACCAATTCCGATGTGTGGTGGGGAGAAGGTGGTTTCCCACACTGACAAGCAGTTCTCAGACCCCAGTGGGGTGTCCTATGATTTAACTTAATTCTGACACTATCTACCCTGAGAGAGCATCAGATTCCACAGGTTAAATGGGTTGTCCTACAAATCCCCCACCACCTCCAGCCCAACTTCAGACAGTGGTCACAAGTCCAAGTTTTTTCCTGCGCTTCTGACAAACTGGCTGTGAATCAAAGGTTCCCAGGAACCCCTCTTCCGGTTCCACTAATTTGCTAGAGCAGTTCACAGAACTTAGAGAAATGTTTTACTTACTAGATTACCAGTTTATTATAAAAGGATATAACTCAGGGGAAGCAAGATGTTAGAGATATGTAGGGCAAGACATGGGGAAAAGGTGCAGAGCACCCATCCCCTCTCCAGGTGCACTGATCTACCCGGATCTATACGTGTTCACCAGCCTGGAGGCTCTCCAAACCTTGTTCTTTTGGGGTTTTATGGAACCGTCAATTCATACGCGTGACTGATTAAATTATTGACCACTGATGACTGAGTCAACCTCCAGCCCTTCTCCCCTATCTGGAGATTAAAGGAGTACTGAAATTTCCAAGCCTCTAATCACGGGATTGGTTTCAAGGGCAACCAGCTCCCATTCTTAGCCTAGGGGCTTCCCAAAAGTCCCTCATTAACACAAAAAGGATTGTCAGCTCTCTTACCACAGGAAATTCCAAGGGTTTTAGGAGCTCTGTGCCAGAAAGAATGGAAGAATGAATATATATTTCTCATTATAAATTACAATACCGCAACTTTTTCTTATAAATAAGTGCGGTAGGGGCGTCTGGGTGGCTCAGTGGGTTAAAGCCTCTGCCTTTGGCTCGGGTCATGGTCCCAGGGTCCTGGGATCGAGCCCCGCATCGGGCTCTCTGCTCAGTAGGGAGCCTGCTTCCTCCTCTCTCTCTTTGCCTGCCTCTCTGCCTACCTGTGATCTCTATCTGTCAAATAAATAAATAAAATCTTTAAAAAAAATGACATACACCTATCATATGACTAAGCCATTCTATAAAATAAAAAAATAAGCGCGGTATTCTGGATTGTAAGTCATATTTCCATCAAGTCAAAAGAAAGCAGCGATAGACCTTTAGTAAAATGCCTATATTTACAATAGTTTGGGAGGTGAGTGGATACAATAATTAATTTTAAACTTTCTCCTGACTTAATGATAAACCATGTTCCTTTAAAAGTTCCAGAATGAAGAGTTTACCTTAGAGAAAAAACAAACAAAACAAAACAAAATATAAACAAATATAACCTTATAACTCTATAGAAACTAGCACCTGCTGGGATTATATATTGAAGGGGAGCAAAATATACCACTTTGACATATTGATTATTTTGAATTAAAGTTTCTTAAGTAACAGCCAGTGCAGGGAGGACACTCTGACCCCCAGTATGTCCCTCTGAACACAGGAAATAAATCTCTCATGTGAAAGGTACCCTCCCTGTACCAGAAAGCTAGAAGGCATACTTACCACCAAAGAAAGGAAATTTAGGGCCTGGAAGATTGTATAAACAAAGCTTGTTACTTTCTCACTAATTTACTGCCCCAAACCCACACTTCTTTATCTTGTTAATCCTTCACAAATCTATTGTTTCTTTGTCCAAAAGATATAAAAGCTGCCTGCTTTGGTCATTTTTTCCAGTCTCATATTTTTATGGGCTCCTGTACATAGGAAATTAAATTTGTTTTTCTCCTGTTAATGTCTTATGTCAGTTTAATTAATAGACCAGCCAAAGAACATAGAAGGGAAGAAAGAAAAAATTTTCCTCCTTCCCTCCCTTACGGTATATTATTAGACTTATGGCAAACATTAAGACTGTATTGCACAAGTGTGTTTTCAGGAAATACCCAATTATAATTTACTAGTAGGGAAGCAGGTTGGGAGAGGCCTACATTTCTGTCATTACAGAAAAAGTATCTGGAAGACCGCATTGTTATTGTTTTGTTTTATATAACAATAATTGGAAGATTATATACTTTATAAAGACGTATTTCTTAGATTTGGGGTGTGCCCTATCTATGTAATAAGTGTATTTCTTAAAATTTGCTTATGAAACAATTGGGCATTTTGTCACTTAAAACTTACTTTAGATATTCCAGAAGATATCACAATTTACATAAACTTTACTTTATAAATTGGTAATAATTATACCTTTATCTTATATTAAATCTTAATCCCATATATTTATTTATAGCTCATTTTCTAATATATCTTTAGCTCTTTAAGTCAAAGCATACAAGATACATGGACTTTTTCCATAAGTTATCAACTTGTGAATAATAATTGGGGCATCTTATAGTGCTCCCCATTATATCTCTGAACCATTTCAATCAGCCCAATGTGCTGATGACCCCCAAATCAGATCAGCAAATCCCATCTCCCCATAATATGCAAGCCTCTATTTCCAGATGGCCTCTGTACATCTTCATGGAGATATCTTAAAGCAACCACACATGTAACACAACCAATATTAAACTCATTTTATCATCCACATACTTATTCTTGCTCTTCTCTTACATGTTCTCTTTCTCTCTGTTCCCATCAACACTGACTTAGTCTAATGTATGGTAATTTCTTCCCATCAGAACGATAGCAATAGCTTTTTATCCTACTGTCCTGGTCCATCCATTATTGTCATCAAAATTGTGTTCTTGTACCCCACATTCATTAGTCACATTAGACACATTCTCAATCCTACGCAAGCTTCTGTATCTTTAGGCAAAGATTTTTGGAGTGACCAATCCCCTCCTGCCTTCCAGGAAATATCATCACTTAAGATTCAACTCATTTTTCAAAAAAAAAAAAAAAAAAAAAGATTCAACTCATTTTTCATTTTTCATATCAGCATTTCCTAAAAGGGACCTAAGTTAATTAATCACCTAGGCCATGGTGTTCTTAGAGAGTTTAACATATATCATCCATACAATACTTAGTGTCTATGAGACAGTAAGGGCTCAAAAATGGTAGTTGTTTTTATGAATTTTATTAAAATGATCTTTGTATATATTTGTGTCTTAAATTCCAGAGGGCATAAATTTTATCCTGCTATTTATTTTATTGCAACTCCAAGCACACCACTTGGCATTTAGTAGGAGACACTGTGCATCTACATTCAACAAATATGACCCTGACTTGGGCTGTAATTTAAAGTTAAAAGTGCTAGTCACAATTATTATCAATAAGAACATACTTTTTCATATTAATTAGAAAATACTGGTTGATGTGCTTTAATAATATATTTACTATTACATATAAGAGAACTATAATTCTTAAAGCTTTAAGTCACAACTGAACATATGGATTTTTATATCTATATGTAGGGATTTTAATAAAAATGATTCAGAGTGCAAGAGTTCACACACAAAGTGAAAGAATAATTTCCCATCTCTGAGTGAATTGTCTTTCAATGATTCAGTGAAATGATTTCAATGATTCAATGAATTATCTTTCAATGATTAGTCATTTTCTCCCAGATATGTCTGCAAAAATTATATTACTTTTGGGATCTCAGCAAATTTGCTTTCAACAAAATATGCTTATAGCTTCTCTAGGAGTATTAGAACAAAACATATTTAAATTGTTGTTACAGCATTGCCCTTGGTTACAGCTTTTGTCTGGGATGTCTGATTTTATTCTGTAGGCCTACGGCTGAACTGTAAATTATTTTTGCCCTCCTGAGAGAGGATTTCACCATTCTGTCAATGATTCGGTTCTGTGTGCAGACTAAGAGGGAAATGGAATATAATGAAATACCCTTAGGGAAAAATTATAGGTATACTATAGGTCTTAGTTGTTCAATATTCTACAGATACAGCATTGTGAAAGACATTATCCCAGTCCTTTAGGTGTGAATAGTATCCCATGGGTGAGGGAATACACGTGAAAATGAGAAATGTTCTCATCAGTGGTATAACCATTAAATCTTAAAATAGTTACAATACACAACAGTATTTGACTAGATGTTGACATGTGTTAGGCAGAACTACTTATTATGAAATACAGAGAATCAGAATGTAACAGCTCCTAGAAGTAGTTTTAATACCATGATTTCAGTTCATTCATTCTGCAACGCATTTAGGTCAGCAGGAGATACTTACATATTACTGAAGAGTGAGGGGGAAGTGTTAGGATATCCTCTCTGTGATCTATGAGGATGCCGTATCTCTCATGGAGGACACATTACTTTACTGTTTTTAACCAGTGAATTATAACTAGTCACCATAATTATCATCTTCATCATCGTTAGGGTACATATATCCCATGTTGTTGTTCTGGGCATTGTACAAATTAGATTAAAAGTCAACTTATAGGTTGTTTGCATATGTACATTTTAAATCATCCGTTGGTTGATAGATATCTAATGGTAATTTATTTATCTATATTTCCATCTCTATATATTTTTATTTTTTTGTTTAAGCTATCTATGCCCAGGTATTTCAAGATAGCAAAAATTATATTAATCTAAAGAGATTCACACATAAAATTTTTAATTGAGTGCTCTGAAGAAAATAGGATGAAATCATTACTATATAAGTAATAAGATTTGCAAACTCACTTTTATGAAAGTCTGTGTACAGTTTACATTATGGACTACTAAGAAGGTTAGAGCAGCACTGAACAATAAGGAAGCTACTAGTCACATGTAGCTGTTGAGCACTGAAATTAGCTAGTATGATTTGTAACAGGATATAAGTGTAAAATGTACACTGGATTTTATACTTAGTATGGGAAAATAGACTCTAAAATATGCCATGAATCATTTTTTATATTAATTACATACTGAAATGATAATATCTTGGTTAAATGGTTAAAATAGATAATATTAAAAGTAATTTTATTTGTTTCGTTTTATTTGTTTTGACTACTAGGAAATTTAGGAGTCTGCCTGTAGTTCACATTACATTTATATTGAACAGGACTGGGTTAGAATGTTTGAAATTCTTGTAGCTAAGGTCAGGTAAGTTTCAAAGAAAAATGGAGGAGACTTAGTAAAAGATATATTAAATTAATTCTGTTATCTTCTAAATGACATCCACTATGTGAAAATTACTTTAAGATTAGGCTTAAGGGAGCTGTTCTGATACTGTTATTTGTGATAAAATAAAAGTGATGGACACATTTCCCCTGTGTATTGGGGAAATGTGCCCATCACTTCTGGAGTTCAAATAAAGCCACATTTCTGGGCTGTGGAATTCTTCCCTGTGCTAAAATACTGCTTATGTTTACTTGAGTCCAAAACTTATTTGGAAAACTGAGCTTCTAAGATAAATAAGTGCTCTTTATGTCCAAATGATCTGGATAAATCAATTCTAGAATTCATTAATATTCTACTTTTAAAGGATGCCAAGAAATAAGATATCGATGAGGAACAGATGAATAGCAAGCTCTGTTATCTTTATTTTTCACACATTCCTTATTTCCAGTCTCTTTTCCCATATCTGTTTATATATGTGGTTGTAATGAGAATTTCTGACATATGAAATTTCCTTTTCTAATTTTTGAGTCATATATATACACCATATATTTTCATATCCAGACTTAAGACATATAATACATATTGCATTTTTTATTTACTTATGGCAGAATGGTAGTAGTCATATTAACTCATTGTGATGACTCTAAGTGGCATTTTTTATATGGCATCTTTGTCATATTTTGGTTTCTCACTTAAAAATAAAAAATAAATAATAAAACAAAATTCTAGATAATACAGATATAATACAGATTTCTAAAGATACTTCCCAAAGCATTTATTGTACTTTACCTGCCTGAGTACAATACCATATCCAATCTAACAGAATGTCTAAATACTTATTAAAGACTGTAAACTAGGGAAATATGCATTACTGTTACATTATTAATTATTAATTAAATTAATAATTATTATGATTGTTATTAGCAGAATGACTACCTATAAGTTATGAATTACAAGTTTTAAAAAACAATTATTTGGCCAAAATAAAACTTACCAAATTAACCAGTTTTAACTACTGGAGAATATCATGCTGTTTTGTCCCAGCCGAGGAGATGCAGAAAGAGTATCACTAGACACTTTAGGGGAAAGAGATTGTAGTGACCTTCCCCATCTAGGGCAGATCCTACCCCATCTAGGGCAGATCCTACATGAAAATTATAAAGTAAGGGTGTCTTATTTAAACATTTTATGACCCTTTATAGCAAATCTCCAGCTAAGGAAGGGATCTCCAGCTCTGCCTACACATAACAACCTACTGGGAAAGATGTGATCACATAGGCAGTTTGGCCCGAGAGACAGATTCAATCAATATCTTGTTTGGAAGAAGGGCATATCTCTATATTGTTTAAAGGTTCCCCAGGTGGTTCTACTGTGGACCAGTTAGAGAAACTTTAATCAAAGACAACCAGAAACCCCATATTCCCTGTTTTCCACCATTCTCTTACTGAAGTCTGAACCCTCTGCATTTCAAATGAAGCTGATACTCTGCACCTTGCCCTGCTGATTTCTCTCTGCTAAATGTCATGACTAATTTGTTTTATATTTTCAAAACCTCATTAGGTTACTGGCCTGTTAATTATATATCCCAATTCATAATAAAACATTAATAGTTGAAAATGATTAAATTTGTAAGATGAAAATGATTAAATGTGTACTACTTTTCCAATTAATGAATTTGCTTTTTAACCTAGTTTTTAGTATATCCTAAGGCATGAGTGGATAAATAAAATATGAATCTTAGTCATTTTCACACTCCTTCATAGGAATACTTTAACTCTGGTGGGGCATTCAACTTTCCTTAAGTATTTCTACATAAGGATGATTTTAATGGGAACTTGCTGTCCTGCTCCCATTATTAACACAAAACCACAGAGAAAGGAAGATTTCAGGATGAATACGAAGTGAGAATATTTAAGGAAAATATCAAGAGAGGTAAGTAAGTTGAGGATTCAGGTAATATAATATGGGAATCTGTTCTTGTCACTCAGTATTTTCAAACTCTGTTAGCTGCTTTATTTAAAACCATTTTGGTTGTCTACTTCATGAATAGCACTGTGGTAGATAAAATTAGATAAAATGCAATATTTTCCCTTAAAGAGTATAGAGTCTTTGTAAGAAAACATGAAAATTTTAAATAAGTTTATAAATGTATAAGATAGCAGTTCTAGAAAAGTCAAAATGGACCATATAGTCAAAGTTCAAGTAAATATTATTCAATTCATTAATGAATAGAATTACTTAATCATGAAAGGGATTGTCTTTGAATTTGGACAAAAACATAGAAAGTGTCACTCTCATTTAAAAAAACAAAAATTCATACAAATAAATTAATCCTTTTTTAGGATTTTCTTATATTGTATCATTGAAGTGGAATTCTATGATGCTACTCGAAAAATAATTAGAAAGACTACCTTTTAAAATTTAACTAATGTATGTTAGGAAGAGTAGATATTTTAAAGAGAATCAATGATGGTTGATGTAATGACAGAGATTTTTGCTCACTGCTAAGAATGATTGAAAAAGGAAGTATGGATATAATTAATTTATTAAGATGTTTCTACCAGTGCTAAGGAAGGCGATTGGCCATTAATGGTAATCATTGCAATTACATGAGAATGAAGCTGATACAAACCAAGCTTAGAAATATCCATAACTAAAAATTTTTTAGGAAATGAAATAATGTGATTAAGAAAATGGGCAAAAAAATTTAGTCCCTGGTTTCAAATACCGGGTCAATCATTTATTATTATTGTTGTTGTTATTTTTAGAGAGGGATGAATGAGGGGCAGAGGGTGAGGGAGAGGGACAATCTCTTTTTCTTTCTTTTTTTTTTTTTTTTTTTTTAAGATTTTAGCTATTTATTTGACCGAGAGAGACAAAGAGAGAGAGGGAACACAAGTAAGGAGAGTGGGAGAGAGAGAAGCAGGTTTCCCGCTGAGCAGGGAGCCTGACATGGGGCTGGATCCCAGGACTCTGGGATCATGACCTGAGCGGAAGGCAGACGCTTAAGGACTGAACCACCCAGGGTCCCTGAGAGGAACAATCTTAAGCAGCCTCCCTGCTGAGTGCAGAGCCTGACAAGGGGTTCAATCTCATGACCCTGAGCTCATGACCTGAGCCAAAATCAAGAGTCAGGGGCTTAACTGATTGAACCACCAGGTGCCCTCAATCATTTATTATTATTTGACCTTGAGCAAGTCACTGTTCTGTGCCTTATGTTGTTTGGCCATAAAATAGAGATTGTATTTATCTTTACCTTACTGATTTATATCTAAGAGAGAGGAGTTTAAATGAGTTAATGTAAGTAAATTTCTTAAAAAGCATGGGGTACACAGTAATATACAGATATTAACTATTATTATTACTAATTAATATGCAAAGTGACATATGTTTCTAGTTTATCTACAGTTATATCTATACACATGCAGTCATGGTTTCAATTGCTAATCTCTCACTCCCAAGAATTTACAAGGTTTTACTGTTTAGAATGTCCCAGACCTTTTTCTCTTGGCCTGTAATAAGA
Source organism: Enhydra lutris kenyoni (assembly GCF_002288905.1). Taxonomy (NCBI): domain Eukaryota; kingdom Metazoa; phylum Chordata; class Mammalia; order Carnivora; family Mustelidae; genus Enhydra; species Enhydra lutris. Next base: position 67,857,803 of record NW_019154093.1, read on the forward strand.
CATTGCAGTAATCTGTAAACTCGGTTTGAACCACTGCGTGTTTTCCCATTGTATTGATCTGATGTTTTCTATTGATAATGTATCATAATGTCTCTTTCTTTCTGGATGATTTACATGTCAACCTTTGAAAGTCTTGTTACTGTAAATTATTTGATGTCTAATCCATGAAGTTAAGTGTTTATTGCTGGTATTTTTACATATACTCTATAGTATTCCTTCAAAATTCCCAGCTGGATATGTATACTATCCTTTTGCAAATGGAGAACTTGGCCTTAAGTGTTAAGTAATTAACTCCAAATCACTCAGTTCATTAAATATCTGAGTCAGAATTCAAACTCAGATAGAACTGTTTATGCTCTCATAAACCAAAGTTTATGCCCTGACCTCACCAGGTTTCCTCTTGGTATTCTAATTTCTTTTTTAAAAGATTTTATTTATTTATTTATTTACTTATTTATTTATTTAGAGTGAGAGTGAGTGGAGGGAGGAGCAGAGGGGAGAGGGAGAGAGAGAATCTCAAGCAGACTCCCTGCTGAGCACAATGCTGAGCAGCAATCTCGATCCTGGGGCTCCATCTCATGACTCTGAGATCATGACCTGAGCCATTCTCCAAGAGTTGGATGCCTAAGCAGCTGAGCCACCCAAGCACCCTTGGTGCTCTAATTTCTAACCACATTTCATAGTCTGCTCTCTTTCTCATTCAGATTACTGGCCCATAGCTTTCATATTTAATTTCAAGTATTAATTGATGTAAAAGTTTTAGCTAGACAAATACACAGATTGGCTTATGACCACATTTTATTTCATTTAGAAATGCTATCGTTTTATTATTTATCTATAACATTATGTACATCACAGAACTATAGTTTCTGTCTAGCAACTTAGTGAACAAGAATTGTTCATAGAGAACCGACAAGGGCTTCTGAGAAAATCACTTCAAGGGTGTTTAGATCAAGAAAAGACCACCTGTTCTATTGAGATATATGACTGTATGAGAACTTATTTTCAAATTATTATTATTTTTTTCTGTCTGTTTTAAAGGAAACATATTATAATGATTCAGGCCCAAAACTCTAAGACCAGCCTGTCTGGCTAGGTTAATCCTGGACATGTCGCTGATTATGTGATAGTCAAGCGTGAATATCCAGCTACCAATCTCAGGTGAGGATTCCCACCTCATGGAGACAGCAGGGATCTTAACACTGCCAGCCACCACAAGTAGGAGCTTGCAGACTGGCCCACTTCATCTTCTACTTGTTCAGAGCACTGAAGAGGACTCAATACACAAAATACTGGTTGAAACATTTTACTCACAGAAAGGGGAAGGAAGAGACACAACACAGATTAAGATCAGTGTTTGTCAGTGTGCGCTGATCTGCTATGACTACTAGGTCTTTCCCAATGCACCTGCCCCTCTCATGCTGCAGGGGAAGACTCTGTTCCTTTCCATCTAGGGACAGATATATTGGTGTCACTGGCCAGGTGACATATGACAGTCTTAAGAAATACAAGGAAGTTCACTGAGTATCAAGAACAGAATGTTTTCTCCTAATAATAAGAATCTAGCCAACACTAGCTCAGGACCTGGCTTCCTTATTAGGGAAGGTTCCAGACCCACGGCACTGAGTGAGCAAGTCCAGAGAAGGGCAACAGGTCATGCAATGGCTGCTTCCCCATCAGTGATTATGGCTAAATTACCTAAACTCCATACAGCAATTTGGGGGTCATGATAATATCAGCCTCGTAAGGTGTTGGGAGGATTAGATAAATTAATATATGAAAAATGCTCACAATAGGGCCTGGTACATACTAGGTATTTTATTAAGTAGTAACAATATTTGTCCAGCTAGGACAGCTTTAAAATATGACTATTGTTCGGTGCCCCTCACTGAGCGGTGTGCTTAAGTTCCATTCCCCTTGTATCTAGGTGGGCTTGTGACTGCTTCAGTCAATAGAGTATTTCTGAAATGACACTATGTGATGTCCTAAATGAGGTTGTAAGTGACCATGCAGCCTCTGCTTTCTTTATGGGAACACTCACTCTTGGAGCTCCCTGAAAAAAGTCTCTCTAGACTGAGAATGCTATACTGGAGAAGTCCTACAGAAAGCCCATGTAAAGATGCCCGGTCACTACACAAAGCAAAAGAGTGATGTTCAGTGCACTCCCCTGATGTTCCAGTCTTCCCAACAGAAGCTTCAGACATGAGCCAAAGAATATCTACCTTCTCCTGCCCCATCTAATCTCTGACTCACAGAATTTGCAAACATAATAAAATTATTGTTTTATACCACTCGATTTTAGATGGTTTGTTACACAACAAAAGGCAACTAGAATATTAGCCTATTTATTTTTGTAGCATATATTAGAAGGATCAACACAGGTTTTGCCTTGCATTTGGGAATATTATTTTGCCTTTATTACCTTTATTACCACTGTCTTTCTAGTGGTTCCCTTCTAACTCAAGCCAGTTGAATCCCACTCAATTCAATCCCACTGAGTTCTTATTTTTTGCACTCTGATTAGTGAACATTTTAATTTTTACAAAACTATTACAATTTGACAGTTCCCAATCTTTCCACCACTCCTTCAGTGCTGCTTACATTCCTTCCTACATGAGGCAAGTCAACTATTTCTTATGTCTTTTTCTCCTTCTTGCTATTCTCCTAGACCAGATTCAACTGCCAACTTCCTATTACTCTACACCTTCTGACCTTAGATGACCTTGGCTCCTATTTCACAGGAAAATCATGGTAGGGACGCTGTCTTTCTCTCTGCCATCTCCTGAAAAGTGATTGTCATCTATAGCTAACCAATCTTCCATCTTCCCTCCTTCACTTTCTTTCTTCCTCCTCTCTTCATCCTAATTTAGTGGAAAAGTAGTGGTCTCCCTCCCATCTGAGTCTAATTCCAAAGCCTAAAATGTGTATCATACCTCTTCTTGTTGTCTTGGGGCACTTGCTCCAGTAATGATCTCTTCTCTCACCAATATTTTCAAATTTTATCTTCTAAATCTTTTTTGTATACTGATATGGTCATGTTTAAATGTTTTCCACTCAGACAAAAGAAATTGTTCTATGCTGATGTTAATGAGTGACTCTTTTAACTTGTCTTTTGTATTCACACTATACATATGTATATACATATGTATACACACTATACATAATAGAAAATATAATAGGGGTAATTTGATAATTGGTCTAATGCAATTCTTCAAAAGTTTTAATGTGATATTAGACTTTACGTTTTACTTTATTATTAGTCACCTTTACTGGACAAACCCGTTTATTTTTTACTATTTTTTGTATATTCACCTCAGAAATTATGTAATGCAATTGAGCTTACTTTTCAAATAACAGGAGTAAATCTGAAGGAAGCATTCATGTGAGCTGGAGAAGGATTATTTCTATTTAACTTTCAACTACAGAGGGATAGTTAAGGACTATTCTCCTGGCTCATCAAATTTTCTGTTAATTTCCAAATTTGTGCACTTTAGCAAGACGTTCAGATTACAAATTGTGTATGGAGTATGTATGTACTCAAACCATCTCCATAAGACTCCAGATCCAAAATAAGATCAGAATACCAAAGTAGAAAAATAATGCTGTGGTATTTTCTGTTGCTTGCTGATGCAATTTATTTTAAATTAAATTAGGTTAAATATGTAACTCAAGTGTTATAGTTAATAAAATTACATAATTTTAACATTTATACCACTATTGCATTTAACTTACGGGTGCTTTTTCAAAATGGAAAAGGAAGGTAATTGATCATGGTATGTTAGGGAATAACAATATACTGCCAACAATAGTAACAATATATTTGCCTATTTAGGTAAATTTGATATGTAGGCAAGTGAGAAATAACTTTCTAAATAACCAAATCAAGATATATTTATCTTAATTTATTCATAAGACATTTATTCAGTAAATGTTTGTTGGATTTTCCTAGCCACTTCTCTAAGGTCTAGGAATACAATATAAAAAAAAAAACACAAAAATTTTATTCTCTATTACTTCAAACTCTTTGGACAGTATATGAATGCAGAGAGTAAATTAGATATCTCAGAAAAACATCATTTGTAAATTTAGTAATCAAATTTCATTACACAGATTTGTGGGTTTAGCTCAGACATACAGAGACCTAGCATAGCATTATCACCCTTAGAACAAGAGAAAAAAGTTGAACAGATTGCAAATGAGATTTTTTTTTTAACTCAAGAGAGAACTAGAGTGAGAAGGAAAATAACTCACCCAATATCTGGAGAAAAAGAAGCTCAGGCAGGGAGAAACAAGACACAGCCATTTGTTTACCTGGATTAGATGCCACCAAATGCCATATAAGTCAGTGAAAATATTAAGGTAGACATATTTAATTAGTTGCAAAAGCCTGAGTAGGTTAAGTGTGAGATTGTAAAGTCCTTGAGGGCCACAGACATAGGATAGCTGTGTCCCTTCTGCAGAGTGTTTTCTCTAGGAACACCATGAGGTACTCAGGGAATGTCAGGAAGAAATCTGAATAATGCAAAAAACAAAAAACAAAAAACAAAAAAACAAGAAAACCTCCTTCATGGTTCTTTCTGGGGTTGCAGAATGATAACCACTACCAAAACTCCTCCCAGACCCATCCCTCTATCTCCTTCATGAAATAAAAGATTTTTCTTTTCTTTTCTTTCTTTTTTTTTTTTTCCTGCAGGGGATTTTGCAGGTAAGAAGATAGCCAATTTGTAGACCAGGTACAGAGGGGGAAATTCATTGCATCTCAAGGTAGGAATTGTTGACTGCCACCCATTCCAATCTCAAACGTGCCCCCCATCTCATCTAAGGAACAAAATCCTTAATCTGTAGGTATGAATTAGGGCCTCGAAACTGTAAACTAATGGTACTAGTGGAAAAGCACCACAGTTAAGGAGGGAAGCAAGGAATTAAAAAAAAATAAAAATTCTAACTTGGAGAAGGAGCTCTAGGGACTGCGCTAGCCCTAGGTTTGCATCTGGAGAAGAGACAATCTACTTACAAAGGGCACATGGATGGGATCAAGGCTCATAGTGTCTGCTTAAGACTGAGGCTTATCAGAGCATCAAACACTGCATTCAACTGCCTACCAACAAGCTAACATGCATCTAGTAAAACTAATAATGGATGACACCTGAGAGAACTGCAAGACACAGGCTTTTTCTAGGGAGAAGTGCAAAGGGAAACTCAAAACTAAGTGGAAAGACAAACAAAAGATATTAGAGTTATTTGTAGTGTTTGACCCACTGAGGATACCCCAAACAACAAACCCAGCCCCACATCACAGCCAAGTGAGGCTCATCCCAGGAATGCAAGGCTTGCTCAATACTAAAAAAAAAAAAAAAAAGTATTTTACCATGTTAACAGACTAACTAAATAAGAAAAAAAATTTTTTTATCAACAGATGAAGGAAAAAGCATTTGGCAAAACCAGTTATCTGTTCCTGATAAAAACATTCTACAAACTAGAATTTTTTCTAAGTATCTAAGGACACTTCCTTAATCCAATAAAGAATATCAACAAATCCTACAGCTCACATCATATTTGACATGAGACTACTTTCTGCCTAAGATTAGAAATAAGACAAGGATGTCTTCTTTCCCTACTCATATTCAACATTATGTTGATGTGCTAGTGAGAAAGATTTGTAATAAGGCAAAAAGAAAAAGGAAAATAAAAAGGCATATAGATTAAAAGAAGAGGAGAGGTGGGGGGCCTGCGTGGCTCAGTCAGGTTAGCGCCTGCCTTTGGCTCAGGGCATGATCTCAGGGTTCTGGGATCGAGCCCTCAGGACCCTGAAGCTCAGCATCAGGCTCCCTGCTCAGCAGAGAGTCTGTTTCTCCCTCTCCCTCGGCCTGCTGCTCCCCTTGTTTGTGCTCTCTCTGTCAAGTAAATAGAATATTACCAAAAAAAGAAAAAGAGAAGTAAAACAAAAGATATGACTGTCTATACAGATAATCAAAAAGAGTTTTAAAGAAGATTTCTAGAGTTTTGAATATGTGCAGTTTGTTTTATGTCAATATTTGTTTGATAATAATGCTTTTAAAAGCTTTTTATAAAAATTGCAAGCTAACAAAGCATATTAACTTGCTTTGAGGAGTTGACAATGCCTCCTTAAATATTAAAATATACTTCCTAGGGGCACCTGGGTGGCTCAGTGGGTTAAAGCCTCTGCCTTCAGCTCAGGTCATGATCCCAGGGTCCTGGATTGAGCCCTGCATCGGGCTCTCTGTTCAGTAGGGAGCCTGCTTCCCTTTCTCACTCTCTGCCTGCCTGTCTGCCTACTTGTAATCTCTGTCTGTCAAATAAATAAATAAAAATCTTTTAAAAAAATAAATAAAAAAATAAAATATACTTCCTAAAGTCCCAACCAGTTCCTCCCGCAGCCCCACAGTCTCCCACCTCCTCTTTCCTTTCAACATGATAGATGGTGCCGCATCCTTCATTTGCCATAAGACTGCCTGGCAGGTGGAGCGGCTATGGCCATCTCCAAGACCATGGTAGTGCACATCAAGTGGGTGAAGCTGCTGCTGCAAGTGCAGCAAGCCAGAGACAAATCACCATGGATAAGCAGTAGGGAGGGCATTATAGACTGTATGTTTCATATCCCCAAGGAGCAGGGAGTCTTGTCCTTCTGGTGTGTAATCAGATATTTCCCCACCCAGGCTCTCAACTTTGCGTTCAAGGACAAGTACAACCCCTTCCTGGGTTGTGTGGATAAGAGAACCCAGTTTTGGCACTCCTTTACGGGGAATCTGGCACTATGTGGTGCCATTGGGGCCACATTCTTGTGTTTTTGTGTATCCTCTTGATTTTGCCCATACCCATCTAGCAGCTGGTGTGGGCAGAGCTGGAGCTGAACAGAAATTCAGAGGCCTTGGTGACTGCCTGGTTAAGATCCACAAAGGTGAAGGGCCTATACCAGGCTTTAATGTGTCTGTATAAGATATTATCATCTACCCAGTTTTGGAGCCTGCTTTGGAATCGATGACACTGCAAAGGGAACGCCTCCAGATCCCAAGAATACTCACGTCTTCATCAGGTGGATGATCGCACAATCTATCACAGCAGTTGCTGCGTTGACTTCCTATCCATCTGACACGGCTTGTGTCAGTATGATGATGCAGTCCAAGAAGAAAGGAACTGACATCATGTACACAGGCACACTTGACTGCTGGAGGAAGACTGCTTGAGATGAAGGAGCCAAAGCTTTTTTCAAGGGTGCATGGTGCAATCAATGTCCCCAGAGGCATGGGTGGTTCTTTTGTGCTTCTGTTGTGATGAAATCAACTTGTTCGGGTAAGTTAATTCCTATTTTTTTCCCCTGTGAACAGACTTGTATTATATAACATACCTAGGGTAATTTTTTTTGAAGATTTTATTTATTTATTTGACAGAGAGATCACAAGTAGGCAGAGAGGTAGGCAGAGAGAGAGGGGGAAGCAGGCTCCCCATGGAGCAGAGAGCCCGATGCGGGGCTCGATCCCAGGACCCTGAGATCATGACCTGAGCCGAAGGCAGAGGCTGAACCCACTGAGCCACCCAGGCGCTCCCATACCTAGAGTATTTTTGACAGACTATTGGCTATTTATCAGTGGCAACTCTTTACTGGTTCAAAATGGGAAGCAGTAATATCCATCTGATCAGTTTTCTCTTAAAGCCATTTCCATGATGATGAGACTCAATTACATTTTTTAATTTCAGTCACTCCTGTTAAATAAATTTGAATAAATAAAAAAAATCTGAAATAAAAAATGTCTCTTAGAAACAAATTTTGTTTTTTTCATAAAGAATATTGATCTTTTTTTTTTTTTCAAACAAAGGATAGATTTCAAAATTCTTTGTAACTGATTCATTAAAATTGTATAACTAGTCTCTGGGAGTATACTTATCTTCTTATTTTCTTTTGAGAGGGCCTGGTGTTCAACTAAAGACAGTCTCACCCCATGAAGGCAAACACTTAAAATGGAGAGTTCTTAATGACATTTCAGTTATTTTATTTCAATATAATCCTTTTTTTAAGAAAGGCCTTAATTTTTCTTATTAACTTTCTCATAATGTCACTGATTTCCATAATTTCACATTCATTTGTAAACGGATTTTTCTTTGGATTTATTTTATGAATACATTACTTGCATACCACCTGTTATAACTGTTTCACTATGATTTAGTGCCTTTTCCAGTAAGTACTAGGAATAGCTTTGTGCTCTAACCTTTAGAGCATAATTCGCTAGGGATAAAAAGTAGTTATGAAATCAGTTTTACATTTGAATACCAAAATTAATTAAATGGACATCAGTAGGATTGTTTTAGAGCATGTGTCCCACATTAGACATTGTCCATTTTCTTAACCAATATTAGTTTGTAAATAAAAAGATCTACATTTCTTAAGAGAAATTGTTAGTAAGTAATGTTTACATCTTCTTAAAGTTACCTCAGTGCTCTGACTTCAAATATTTTCACTCATAAATACCCTAGGGCTCTCTGAACTTTCTAGTGGAACATAGAAATATTTAAGTTCTTAAAAAAGTAACTGAACATATGGGCAAGTATCAGGACATTACCGTAAAAGTGAATTGAAGGATGTTTCTCTTCCTAATTGTATTATTGAAATGTGCAAGAATTCAAGTGTTTTTCATATGCTGTTTAAACTTAATTCTGTAGAGCAACTGACCATCTATTATTTGTTGCATTAATAGCTTCCTTTCGGGTTACTGAAATTATTAGAAAACTATTTCCTGGAGTGGCAGGGCTCACTTTCTCTCTTTGAAAATAAACTACTTAGAGGAGTGAGTACAATTCTTAATGAGTATATAATAATTTTATAGACTTCATGCAACCTATTTTGAAATAAACTTTTGAGTTTAGATGTTCAAATTGTTCATTATGTCTATTAAATTTTTGCCTTATTTTAAGCTATAGTTATAGCCCATTGATATTTGTATTCACCTTCAGTATTTAAGATGTTTTCTTTCACAGTACGTGAGCCCTGAATTACAGTGGTATGCAAGTAATGTCATCATAAGATAAATCCAAAACTGACAGGATGGATCTTTGTTACCACAATTGGAGAACTCTACTACTTTGTTTTTGCAATACATTTTTTCACCTAAGACCAGTGATTCGGGAAATTTTCAGCAAATGTGAAACCATATCCTCAGCCCACCGTAAAGAGATAGTAAACACATTTTACTGAAAGAAATACTACACATCTACTCCTCTAGATCTTCTAAATTTTAAACTTTAGATAAGTCAGATCATTAAAGATTTAAAATCTAGATGTATTATTCCTTTGTTAAATTAGTTTTATACAACCATGACAATATATATCTAGCCTACACTGAAGAACTATAACAAGTATGTTATAGTTACTCTAAGTGTTTTAGCAAATCAATTATATAAATCAATACTTATTCCTTGAATAATGTCTGTGGAACAGACAAAAACGCTATTCACCACATTCCATGGTACCATATTCAGGGAAACTCGCAGGGGTAGGTTTTTCTCAGTAGTTTTCAGGTCCCTGAGAAATAGTCCCATATAGACTAAATGGCAAGTTTTATGGCTGAATATAATCTGATTAATATAGCTGATTTTGCTTCATTTCTTTTGGGTAATGTAATTTGTGACTTACCTCTGGCTGGTGTGAAGAACGTGGCACTGTATATTCGAATAGTGATCTTACCTGCTTCTTCCTCTTTTCCCTCCGGCTTTTCTTACATCGTAAGTACCTGCATTCACTGGGAGCCTAAGGCATCTCTGACTTGTTTGGTAATGGTGCTCTTCCTTCACTTCAAAATGGTGACAGTACAAATTTGGGACGATGTTGATCTGGAACGTATCAAGCTTGTGACAAGTAGCAGCAGTTGCTCTCGTAAGTCTAAGTAAACAAATAATGGAGGGGATTGGCAGATGTTCTGCTGCTGACTCTCATGAGCATGCGTACATGGGCTTCTTTCAAGGAAGTACAGGGCTGCAGTTCAGGCTTCCCGCTGGTCTAGCTGAAGCTAGATTTACTCTGTTTCTACTGTTTTGTTGTCCATATTTGCAGTATAAGCTCATGTGACTTGAGGAAAGAGGCCCCATCAGAAAGTATGAGTCTAAAACCAAAAACTTTAATGACCTCATTTCCTACACTATCAAATATAAACTCCCCAGTAGACTCTTAATACCTTTGTCAATGCAACTAGATGTCTCACCAATACTTCTTCACCTTTATTTTTAGATACTTGGTAAATATATCATGTTCATTTATTCCACCAATTAGTCCCTTATTTATTCATCCATTTATTCAATTAGCATGTTAATATTTATTAGTTTTAAGGTAATGGTTACCTGCCATTATGCATATAATGTAACACTGGCAGCAGCATCCCTCTTCCACATTATTATTTAGGATTAAAAATGTAAACTTCCTGAGAAAACCAGTAATGCCTAACTCTGAGAGGAGTGACTGATAGTAATTCCTAAGTCCAAATTAAAATAATTTTATTTTTGTGCTAATGAACTATTATAAAAGAAGAACCCAGGAAATGTCAATGTATTTAATTTATAAAGATTTTATAATGTTTTATTTTATGTTTAATCTTTATTTTATAATGCCACTTAGAATGCATTTTAGCTCAAACAACTTTGAGGAATTAAAGTGAAAGTTCATTAACATGTTACTCTGGGGAGACATTTATAAACAAGTTACAATAAACATTATCTATGTTATATTGAACTGCACTGAAAACCAGAAGTCACACTTCCAGTAAGTTAAACCACATTCTTCTATTAAGTGAAGATGTATGAGTCCTTGTGTCAAGATGTTTAGTGAGAACCCAGGAAAAAAAGAAAACAGAACAGAACTTCATTTAGCCTCAGTAAGTCCAAGGTGAGACAGGACCAGCTGAGTAGAATGATAATTCATGCAAGCAACTGGGAAATTTGGGGGAAAAAAAAATTCCCAGCAACTAGGAAATTTAAAGAATTTTTCTAAAAATTTTTCAATTTAAAATTTTTTTTAAATATTGAGAGAGGGAGAGAGCTCTGCAACTCAAGATGTGGTTGGTGCATTTTGATGACATCATTTGGAAGCATGCAGGATAGCAATACTCCTCCTCCTTACTGAATCCAAATGCTTTTTTTCAAGGACATCCAAGTAATGTGCATGTACATTGAAGTTTGAGAAACACTGACATAAGTGCTATGGAGACTAAGACAGAGATTGTGAGCCTCCCAGCAAGGACAAATGGACTCTTAGGGAGTAACTGAAGAAATGTTATTAAAGTGACTTGTTATGGGCTGCTATTATGTACCTCTGTCTGTCCAGATATTCCTATTTAAAGCCCCAAGTACCTCAGAATGTGTCTGTATTTAGAAATTGGGTCTTTAAAGAGGTAATAAAGTTAACATGATGTCATAAGAGTGGGCCCCTGTCCAATATGACTGGTGTCCTTATAGGAAGAGGGAATATGGCCATTGATGGGTAGAGAGGGAAGACCATGTGAAGATACAGGGAGAAGATGTCCATCTACAAACCAAAGAGAAAGACATCAGAATACAGAAATCCTGCCAACACCTTGATCTCACAGTTCTAGCCTTTGGAACTGTGAGGGAAATAGATTTCTGTTGGTCAAGCCATTCAGTCTCTGATACTTGTTGTGGCAGCCTGAGCAAGCCACAGATCTGTTCATAGATGTGTGGGCAGAGATAGGAATGGTAGAGTACTTCCAGACTAACAAATCAAAGAACTATCCCCACCTCTAGTTCCAAGTGCAGCTGTTAACTATAGAAAAAGGTTCCCTTGTAGAAGCTATGGTCTCAAGAAGTTGGGTGTAGCTGCCCAAGAATTGCAGGCTGGCAGGAACGAAGCATGGAGACTAAACATCCATAACAGTGACTACTCCTGCCTTCAGCTTTCTTGTTTGTCCTATTGGCTAACTCTAACTGGCAGACAGAGGGCAAGGTGTTCTGATGAGGCAATTTGTGTTAGTTAGCCTCCTGGGGTGGAAAAAAAACAGAGCAGATGATGATGTGAAGTAAATTGGAAGAGCAAATAGAAATTATGCAGCAGAACTGCTTATCTTCCTTTCTTTTTAGTAAATGATCCTCATATTCACGCAAAGTAGGAAAACACCCAGGTAAAAGACTGCTTTTCTAACGTCCTTTCCATCTATGTGTACATAGCCACACGGTTAACTTTTTTTTCATTTATGAATAGAAATTGTTGGGTGGAATTTCAAGTCCTGCTTCTTCTAAAGAGATATAGCTAGCTGGAGTGTGCCATTTGCCCCTCCCCTTCTTCCTGTAGCCTGTAACAGATCTGACTGATGCTCTGACAGCCATCTTGGACCATGGCATGACTTTGTAATGGAAATTCAGAGCAGATATATGGAAGGGATTTGGGTCTCTGATAACTGTGAAGCACCTCCAAATCCCTTAATATGCCATTTGGCATGAGTTTTATTTTGATCTGAATGTAATTGAGAATTCACGGATGTAAGAAGAATTTTCTGCCTTCTCTTCTCTGCCCAAAAGTTGGGCATAAATGTTCCTTTGAGGAAAGCCTGTATCAGAGAGAGAAAGGGACTCTTATCATCTTAGATGAGAAGTTGATACCAAGATCAATTTGTGTAAGCAGCCCTTACTAAAGTAGCTCCTATCTTCCATTAGTTCCTTCATATACATTTTAGTTACTTTGCCACATATTATCATCCCTTGGAACCCAAACCTCCTTCCCTTTGTTAAAAAGGTATATAAGCCCCCAAATCTAATTGCTTCTTTGAGTGTCATTTCTTTTCTGTGAACTCCCATGCACATACATATTAATAAAAAGTATGTGCCTTTTCTTCTGTTAATTTGTCTTTTATTAGTTTAATTCACAAGCCCCCAGTTACTAAATTAAAGCTAGGGTGGTAGGGAAAAGTTTCTCTCCCCCTCCCCCTGCTTGTGTTCCCTCTCTTGCTGTGTCTCTCTCTATCAAATAAATAAAATCTTAAAAAAAAAAAAAAAAAAGGATGGGGCTGCCTGGGTGGCTCAGTGGGTTAAGCCTCTGCCTTCAGCTCAGGTCATGATCTCAGGGTCCTGGGATCGAGTCCCACATCAGGCTCTCTGCTAGGCAGGGAGCCTGCTTCCTCCTCTCTCTCTCTCTACTTGTGATCTCTCTCTCTGTCAAATAAATAAAATCTTTAAAAAAAAAAAAGGAAGCTTCACAAAATAATGTATATATATTAATTTTTTTTAGGTTAAAGAATGTCTCAGAGGATTTTCTGAGGTAAGGTTTTCTGTGCAACTCCAATAAAATCACAATTGTTCTAATTGTCATATTTCTTACCTGTTAAAATAGCTTAATAATAACATCCCTGGTACACTTAGATAATTATTCTGAAAATCTTTATTACAGTACTTGATGAATAAAGAATGAAGAAAATTAGATTAAGAATTAGAATTTTGTGATCTAGTCCTAGTTCTTTAACTAAATGGACCTACATTGTCACTCTTTTTGGGTTGATAGTGTTCTTTTTTTTTTAATAAAATTTATTTATTTATTTGAGAGATTCAGAGACAGAGAGGGCCCACAAGTGGCAGGAGGGGGCAGAGGGAGAGGGAGAGACGCAGTATCACTGCTGAGTGGGGAGTCCAATGTGGGGCTTTATCTCATGAACCTGGCACCATGGCCTGAACTGAAATCAAGAGTTGGATGCTTAACTGACTGAGCCAAGTTAAGTCTTCTGATAAAGGAGCTCTGTTGGATGGAATCATTTAAATCTATACAATGGACTATTACTCAGCCATCAAAAGGAATGAAATCTTGCCATTTACAATGACATGGATGGAACTAGAGTATTATGTTAAGTCAGTCAGAGAAAGACAAATACTATATGATTTCACTCATGTGGAATTTAAAGAACAAAACAGACGAACATAGGGGAAGAGAAGGAAAAATAAAATAAGACAAAAACAGAGAGGGAGGCAGACTATAAGAAACTCTTAACTCTAGGGAACAAATTGGGTGTTGCTAGAAGGGATATGGGTTGGGGAATGGGGTAACTGGGTGATAAGCATTAAGGAGGACATTTGATGTAATGAGCGCTGGGTATTGTATGCAACTGAGGGATCACTGAATTCTACCTCGGAAACTAATAATACAGTATACATTAATTAAATTGAATTTAAAAACACTTAAAAACTCTCTTAGGTTTTAACTAATAGTTTTTGATAATTATACAGTATTATTTTTATTTATAAAGGATTATGACATAGATTTAAATCCAATCTCTGAACTTCAATATCTGTAAGGAATCTATCTACATAAAAGAATAGTGAATATAATGTGATGTTGGACCCATATTAAATAAGGTGTTTAAAAATGAGCTTCTACTGTATCCCCACTGTGTTTTTAATACCAAAAGAACACACATGCCCCTTATTTATGATTGTTTTCCTTTAGGCCACTAAATTATGGGGAGATATAACATGATTCTGAGGAAGTATGGATTGAATTAGGGTTCTAACTTCTTTTTTTTTTTTTTAAGATTTTATTTATTTGACAGAGAGAGAGAGACAGATCACAAGTAGGCAGAGAGGCAGGCATAGAGAGAGAGGGGAGGAAGCAGGCTCCCTGCGGAGCAGAGAGCCCAATGCGGGGCTCGATCCCAGAACCCTGGGATCATGACCTGAGCCGAAGGCAGAGGCTTTAACCCACTGAGCCACCCAGGTGCCCCTAAGGTTCTAACTTCTTAAGAATAAAAAAGCTCCTGTGGTTCCCTTTGACAACAATACTTCCTTTCTATGAACTATGATATAGTTTTATATATATATATATGTATATATATATATTTCATATATATATGAACACATAAATGTGTGTGTATGTGTGAAGATCAAAATATCATTATTAAATTATATTTTCTTCTATGCTTTGTGTTATTCTAGATATATTACATGCATTCTGATTGACTCAGCTGTGTTCTTTCCTTAAAATGCATGTGTGTTTATGCATCTGTGTAATATTGAAAATTGAAAAGAGAACTATACAGAGAATACAATTCAGGGAATCATAATGAAAAGATAGGGGAAATCAACATAGATTTTCAGAAAGAAAAATTTCCAACTATGCCAATGATTACATGAAAAACAGATAGGAAGGCTTAGTTGTCAGGAATTGTGTCATGCCTCTAATAATGGAAAGTAATTAAGAAGGAAGATTATATCAATCCCTGTTTGCATTAAAGAGTGTTGGTAATATACAAAAATTATCAAAGATTAGATAATAAGCAATAATTCATCTTTGTGTTTAGGAATCATGAGAGTAAAGCTTCTGATAATGGTCTGCTAAATTATTTTGTTTGCAGTCAACTGGTAAATATTTTAAATTCATAATTTATAACCACATTCATTTATGAATATTTATTACTCAGATAATGGGTTAAGTCATTGAGCATAAAAATGTCAAATCTATCTTGGTTACTATAATCATTTGAATGATGTAATTACCATGTATACCTAGCTTCTTTGTCCATGATAACATAAAAAGAAAACAGTAAAATACAAAACAGAAGACAAACAAGAGCCAAAAATATCTAGGGTAAAAGAAGGGTGTTACTCTTGCATCCTCCTCTGAATACAAAAGTGGGTTTTGCACCCTCCAAAGAGGTAGGACATTAAGAGCCACGACTCATGCTTTCCCTTTTTTACCTCCAAATTTACAGTGTTTTTCAACCAATAGAACTGGAAAGGTCTTTTGGAATGCTCCAAGCTTATTTTTATTCTATGTTCTCTGTTTATGTTCTATGGCTGCCTCTCTGATTCCTACTGGAGAGGGCTTGACAAACCAGCAGCACGTACCCTTTTCTTTACTTTGATAGAAAGATTTTTAAATCATAGAATTATAGGAACTTGGATGTAGAAGAGACTTGGGTTATCTAGTACAATTACCAATTGTATGTTCAAATCCCCTCCTACAATAATTATGATACAGTGCATTGAACCACTAGTTACACTCGATAGTGATACTTTAATTATCAGCATTTTTAAAATTGAGCCACAACCTGCCTTTGTTTTCCTTTTAGCCTTTCTTATACATTTCTGCTGTCTGGAATTATAAATAGGTCATCCTCCTGCTTGGCAGCAAAGCTGTCCTCAGTATGTGGGTATGATACTTTTGGGGCATGCATTTATTTATCCTACATTTTATACATTTGATTTTTTGGTTTTATATTTTTTATTGAGGTATATAAATTATATGACAATATACCCATTTTAATGTACAGTTCTACAAATATTAATAAATACATAGAATTGTGTAAGCACTCTCACAATCCAGATACAGAACACTTTTATCACTCCCAAGCAGTCCCTTCTGCTCCTTTGTACTCAACCATTCCTGTCACCCCAGCACTTGACAGTGACGAAGACTCTCTTTGACCAGACTTTATTCAGACTCCTCTGAACCCTTTTCTTGACTAAGCCTTGACCTTAGGTTTCCATGTCCTTTCAGAGCCCAGTTTTATCAAGAATCCTCTAAGTCAGTGTAGAGAAAATCTTCCTACCTGTGATATCTGGTCATCCTGGCCTGCCTTCAACAAGAATCCTATTAGGTCAGTTTTAGCAAGCATTCCTCCTCCCCTGATGTCTCCTCTTAGTAACTTTCCACCAACTGTTCTCCCCCAACCTGCTCCCTGGCGATAAATCTCCCTTGTTTCCTTTGTATGTAGAGTCAAGCTTGATCTCTCTCCAAATGCAATACTCTTGACACTTTTGCCCATTACAACAGCTTGAATAAAGGCTTCTTTACCATTTTAATGAGGGTCAGAATATTTTTTTTTTCCACATCATGCAGAGATGGCCATACTGAGCATTTTGCTTTGGAGTCTAACATGTTTGTTTTTTTTAAAGTACTGAGACATACAGTAATTCTTTACAAATTTTGTGTCCTGTGTCCATGCCATTCCCTAACTAGCCCTTTCACTCTACTATATATTGTAAATATATTTTAGTAGCTAGACTTCTTACCACCTTTGCTAGTAATTATTTCATGTTCTCTAGTGGAGTTAATTCAGTTTTTCTTTTATGATTCCATATGCTTATATTTCTTACTTAATTTCATTTTATCCAGTAATATAATTATTCACATTGTTGATTCTAACATTCAATTGTAAGCTCTTTGAAGACAAAGACTGAACATTTTCAACTTTATATTTCACAGACAGATGAAAATGTCATAATTGTGACTCAGTTTCAAAGGGTGAAATTAAAAACAATCTTCTTTTAACCCCGTACTAAAGCCTTATTAGAATGTTTTTCTTCAAGAATGAAGATCACAAGGCAATCCATTATTAAAGCAGTAGAAAGTAGATTTCAATGTTTATTAACTTAATCCTAATTGGAATTAATAAAGAATACTGAAAAATGTGTGCAAAATCTTGTCTTGTGTGTGTGGGTATGATTTACCCACATTTATATATATATATATATATATATATATATATATATATATATATATGATTTACCCATACACACAATCTAACACTTAAAAAATCATCAATTCATATTATCCCATTTTGTCATCAATAGATAATAGATAACCAGATCTATTTTGCTGTTTGCTTGTTTTATTTTGTTTCTCAAATGATTTCATGATGATAAGCAAGGAAGGCCTCTGGATAGAGGCAACATAATGTCAAATCTTGCAAGTTATCATTTAATTTTGTGCAATATTCATGTCTATGAATTTTGCATTTCTATAATAGCTTCCTAACTGCCTATTCCAAAGAACCATTTCTTTAATGTATGAACTGTATACACCTGTATTTATTTTTAGTCCATGATGAGATAGCAGTTCAATTATTTTAAATAACTAGCTAGAAAGCCCACTTAAGGGTTAAATGCTGCATGCACATATCTAATTATGTCTCTGCATTCCTCTGGAAGGAAATAAGCCTTTCTTTGCTTGCATGAATCCTCAAATTATTTCTGACTCCTACTGATGCAGAAGCATTTGTCTGGCATCTCCTGTGACCGAGATTGCAGGGGGTTATCTATGGCCTGAAGGACTTAATCTTGCCAACAATCATTCATGTCTTGTAATTGTAAAGCCTTTTGGTCTGGGTAGAAGCATTTATTATGCAACAATGCTTCATCAAAGGTAGACTTAATTATAATTAGGAATTGATGCAATTTTTCCAGATACTTTGACACTTCAAACTGAGTTATCTGAACAATTACAATTTGAGTTACTTAAATAGTTATCTCATCTTCTCATTTGCATGAGTTCGTACACAGAACAAAATGGTACTTAAATCATGCGAGAAGTGTCAAAGCCCTTAGAAATCATCTAGGTCAGAAGTACTAAGAAGTACTTAGTACTTCTAATCATTCAGGGATCGGGGGTGGCCAGGAGCATCTTTGAGTAAATGAAGAAATGTATTATTACTTAAATTAAGTAGCCATCAAAATTGATTATTACATGCCACCCAACTAGTTACTAAGGCAAAAAAACATAATCTTTCTGTATCTCACTTTCCTCCCCAATAAAGTAAGTGAATAGAATTAAACAAACTTCAGTGTCTGATGCTTTCTAATAATATATTTTGTAAGAAATATATTAACTGATCAAATATCAGAAAATATCTAAGGATATATTATTAATGAGGCAAGTTTATGAAACATGTAAAAACTAGACAATAAATGACATCTTAGTTTATCATTTACAAATCACTGTATTGGTCTTTGAAAAAGATTTCAGAAGTTAAGTCTCATATTCAAAGAATTTCTAGTCTAATAGACAAAGTATTATACAAATATATAAAAAAGAGATATAAATTTCCAACAATTAAATATATTTAAGAACACCAATACAAGTTATAAACAGTCATTATGTAAGTAGTGAGCTAGAATTTCCTTGGCGCTGTGATTTTTAATAAAGACAATTTACCCTGGGCTAGGAGAAAGAGGAGAATTCAGTAGAGTGCTAGATGGTGTAAGGGGCATGAACAGAAAGAATGTTGTATCAAAATTTAAACATTTTATATAAGTATTATTGGAGATGCTCTTAATGGCTTCACTAGCATCATGAATCACTTTGTTGGCCCTCTTGGCCACCAGTAACTGTTGCTTCTGTAGAGGAAAATTTGAAAATTAAGTTTGGATCTCAGGCTCTCAGTGAAGCTGGATCAGTGCAATTCTACCTCCAAATATTCCAAGCTACAATGAGGGCTCAGACATTTTTAAGTGCCCTATACAGGACCTGGTCATTGAAGGAGGTTTAACTTGAATTTCTCCAACTTCTCTGAAGTTGTAATACCAGAAGTAAGAATTACATTTTCTGGTTTATTTGCTTTTAAAAGGTATGGAAGTGAGATTAATTAATTTTGGTTCAATTCCTTTTATTTACAATTCAAATCTATGGATTCAAATATCAAATGATAAAATTATATCCTCATGCCTGGTATGAGAATGGGGAAATTTTTCTGAGCCCGTGCTCCTGGGAAATACTGATGGCTGAAAAAACCTGCCACAATTTTGTGTTCTAGGAAATGGTATATTGCAAAGAACCACCCTTCCTTACTTGATTTAGCTAAGATTCACAGATGACTTGTGATTTATCTATGACAAGTCTAGACATTTTTTTGTCCCCACCAACCCAAATGAATAAAACAGCCTCTAAATGTGAATGACCAAACTTTAATCAGGTATCTCTTCTCCCCAGGTTCCTGAATTTTGACCCACTCATGATTTTAAGCAAGTATCAGGAACTTAACCAAATGTTGGACACTGTAGGCCTATTTTCTCTTCAACTGTCCTATCACACTGTCCACTCATTCCATCCCCCCCACCACCCCAACCCTGTTCTTTCTACCAGGTCAAGCAGAAAAGACTCTGTTAAACCACAGAGAAAAATATTTACAAATTCAGATATAACCCACACATGCCATTGATCATTTTTCCCCCAACACTGTATCCCAGTATTTTTTCACTAGGTCACCCTAGCACTTAAAAACCATGACACCTTTAATTTCAATAGGGTTGAATTTAGAATGCATTCTGGTCTCTCTTCTCTATTTGCAGTAACGTTGACTAAAATCTCCCTTGTTTGTTTAACTTTACCCAGGACAAGTTTTGCTTTTGCAAGAGTTTCTTACATATTTTAAAATAAAAACAGGCATTGAAGCAGATAGCGAGGCAGAATCAGTCCTTTTTCTTTTGGCTCTCACTGATAAGTCAAACCACCCAGATATAAAACTAGATTTCCTTATTTCCATTTCCAGTTGCATTCAAAGTTAAATATTGCTGTATTGATTATAACCAGCCTTTGGCATAGATTTTGGCATATTTTGGCAAAGTAAGTAATAATTATAATATTTATAAGGACTACAAAGCTAATGGGAAGCTGTAATATTTTAAAAAATTATCATATTACTCTTTAAAGCACAAGACATTAAAGAGAAATGTCTTTTCTATTTAGAATGTATTTTATTCCTCATCACAGATACCTCAAGGTGAAGTTTCCCCAATATGGGAAAGATGTTTTCTGATGTATATACACCCTGTATATACTTTCATCATAATGCTTCATTCCCTGTATTGTAATAATTCTCATTCTTGATTCTTCTTTCCCTCAGATGTTATCAATTGTCAAGCTCTCATCTACAACTTCCAGACTGAATTAAATGCTCTCATTGAGCCCAGTACCATGTAATCACATATGTTAGAGCAGGTCATTCCCACACAAGGGCAGTAAAGAAGGATTGAAATTCACCCTGTAATCCACTCACCAAGCTATGTTCCATGAGGTTCCATTGTGTTTGAGGAAGAAGAAAGGTCTTTTTCTCATTTGCATGAAGGGGTCCTGAGATACTAATTTCCCTGCTCTGCTCATAAATTGCACACAATATATGTGTATCATGATAGCAGTATTTATAAAACAGAATTATAATTTTCTGCCTCTCATTATCCAAACCCTAACAGATTAGAGATCAGGATCTATATGTCTTATGTTTTAAAAGTTTTTTTTCAAATTCCAGTTAGTTACCATACACGCAATATTAGTTTCAGGTGTACAATATAGTGATTCAACACATCCATACAGCTCCTAGTGCTCATCATAAAAAGTGCCCTCCTTAATCCCCATCACCTATTTCACCCATGTCCTCTGCCCAGCTCCCCTCTGGGAACCATCAGTTTGTTCTCTGTAGTTAAGTTTCTTGGTTTGCCTCTCTCTTTCTTTTTGATATTAGAGTCCCAATATTACACTGTCTGTAATAGAAAATGCTAAATATATGTTGGTTGAATAAATGAAGGGACATAGATCTTTTCAAGTATATTAAGGTATATAATTGTATCTCCCTCAAAAAAACACTGAAACATTTTAACTTTCCTTGAAGGCTAAGTTGCATGCGTGGAAGCAATGTATTTCCTAATATAATGATGCTCTCAGGCTATAAAATCTGCTTGCGCCTTTCTTTATTGGTACCAAATATCTCCAATTTGGGGCATGCAAGTGTTGTTTTCATAGATATTTTTTTTTTCTCTTTTACCTTTGCTGTCATGCTGGCATGTCTCACGAACATCATTGCAGCTTCATTCTGTTCTCTAATATACTTCTCCGTAGATTTGGAAACCGGAAATAAAACTGTAAGTGATCTTATGGAAGATAAACTTAAGGAATTCTGTTTACTACTGGTAAACTACAAGAGATTTGATGATAAAATGGTGTGACTTTGGAGGGGAGGAGGGCAGCTATCTTAGACTTATTTTAAAAATTATATGCCTTAGTTAGTCTTTTTCCTTATCCTCTTCATCCTTTTCTTCTCTTGCACCAGTATGGTTGTTGAATCGATGAGTTGCAGATACATCGTTTTTTTGGGGTCTGTGTCTACTTTGCTTGTGAAGGAAAATGTGCTTCATTAACTATCCTCAATACCCAGTAAGCCTACTTTCCTTATCCTCATCTAATATAAAACCACAAAAGGGTTACAACAGAAAGCAAGTCTAGATTATCTATCTCATCAGTACAACAGCTATTTGGTGCTGAATTTATATTCCCACCATTTATTTTATAAGTGTTCTCAGATTCAGTGCATTCAAATAAATTTATATTCTCTCTGACAATGCAGGTGACCCCATATGACTCTATCTGTATTTCTGAGAGGGTTTTTCAATCTTCACTGGCTTTTATATTACCTTCAGGGAGTCTTTTTATTGATATGTGCATGGATAGTATTACAAATGGGATTGCTCTTTCCTAATCCTTTGAAAGTTGTAGCCAATGAATATACATAATAACAAAATTGCAGGCATGGCTGCACCTTACTGAAACACACATCTTTCATCTTTCAATAAAAAAGAAAGAAACATATATCTTTCAAATAAATGACATTGTTTTATATGGTGGTTGTTGTGGGTTATAGTCCCCCTGAATAGTCATTATTTCAATATTGAAATGTTTGCTTGGAGCTTATATTTGTTGAGGAATGAATTTTTAAAATTAGTTTTATTTGTCTCTTTAAGAAGTAGTAGAGTTTTTCAGAGAGAAATCTTCAGAGCCATATCTGTTGGAAAACAGTGTGATGTCATTTAAAGAACAGGCATGGGTTATATAATTCTAGGTATAAACTCCAATTCCAACAATAGCTCTGTGACCTTCAGCAAGTCACTTAATCTCTCTGATCTTGAGGGTTTTTTTTTTTAACTTTAAAATGACTTATTTGATTTTATTCACATAGGAATAGTTCAGAATTTTTATGAGAAATAAGTGAGGTGACCTTTTAAGAACTAACGGCATAGTGTGCTTCCAACAATGCTACTTTCCTTTTCTTTCCATATTCCTTTGAAGGAGCCGGTGGATGCTAATGCTAAAGAAACCTGATTTGCAAACAAAGTTAGACTGGAGTTTTATCAATGGCTGGCTCTGGAGATATTTTTACAGGAGACTCCACCAAAGGACATAAGTTACCTACAGCTTGTGGTTCAGAATTCCCTGTTGTATTACTTAATTTAAGGTAACACTACATAGCTGCTGTAACCAATCAACAGTGAACTCTCCGTAATTAAAGAAAATGGAAATTTATTTCCCACTCAGGTAAAGTCAACAGGAATAATGGGGAGCTCTGGTCTGTGCAGCCATTCATGACTCAGACTAATGGAGGCTCGGCCATATTCAATCTGTGGTTTCTAAGCTCACCCTTGGGATCAATATCTAGCCAACAAATGGGAAAGATAAAGTGAATGAATGACAGATCTAAAGGTTTATTAAGCTTGGAAGTGATAATCATAACTTTTTCCAATATACCACTGGTTCTACCCAGAAACAAAGGAGGATGGGAAATGTAGTTACAGCCTGGGAAGCTATGGTCAAGCCATAATTCTGCTCCATGGAAGGAGCAAAAAAATAATTGATAGAGAGCTAACTGCCACTTGTCCACTTGGGAAAGCATTGACAATTGCTAGGGAAAGACTGCATGTGCCCTATTAGGTAGGAGTGACTAAATAATGTTAAGGACGGAAACTCATTCTAGTCTAAGAGAATGGTGAGGAGCATAACCTTGGCCAAAGAGAAATAATTATTATTGAAAAGAAAAAATAAGTTTGAGGTTAGCTGGTACAAAGTGGTTAAATTAAATTGATTTGATTAAATCAAACCTGAAAAAAAAATTTAAAACCATGTCCAGGTTCTTTAAAAAGTGAGTTATAATTACAATAGTAAATGAATGACGCAAATGCATAGATCTATAAATACAACACCATGAATTATCCACACAACTCTAGGAGCACCATACAAACCTACTTTGTAAAATTGTCAGTTAAATGTACAATGGCTAATTACATTTTGTTAATAAATAAATGCTTTTTTTTTTTTTAATTTGGGTTTACAGTTATGAGAATAAACAGTTTAGGTAATTGAATTGCCTCAAATGATAAGAGCTAGAATCCATATTTTTTTTCTTCTTTCCACTCATGTCCTCTCCAAATCAGTGTTTGTTTTATCCAAATTAGGTCATAGACATCTGATCAAATTGGATAATTATTAATCTGATTGTGTCATATTCTGCTTTTTCCATTAAAACTGTTCAATGATTTCCAGTATTTATAAGTGAAGTTAAATCTTCCTATCAAGCCAGACAAAGATTTACATTCTATCCTGTTTATCTCTCAAAACTCAAATCTAGGTAATTAGGAGTAAGAACAGTTATAATACCTATCTTCTACAATATCAAACTTCAGTAAGTCTCCAAGTATTTGAAACACTGAACATGAAAATGTTTCTATATTTTATGGGAGAAAGATTTTATACTATAATTATGTATATGAGGAAAAATGAGAAGGTGATATTTATTTAGGAATGTATATCACAGAGACAATAAAAAAATGAAATAAGAGAGGTGGGTTACGATTATGTATATAACTTGATTTTATTTCCATAGTGAAGAGAGGATATGAAAAGAAAATTAGAATAAACAATGCAATAAGTAAACAAATTTGATGTACCAAGGGGGTGGGAAGGGGTTCAGAACAAGCTACTCCAAAATATACTGTTTTGATCAATTCTTGGCCTTTTGGCTAAGATCAAGTGCAAAATATACTGCTTTGACATATTGGTTATTCTTGACTGAGGGCACTTTAAAAATAGCACGTGCAATTAAAAGGATTATTCACCACGACCAAGTGGGATTTATTCCAGGGCTGCAAGGTTGGTTCAACATCCGCAAATCAATCAATGTGATACAACACATTAATAAAAGAAAGAACAAGAACCATATGATACTCTCCATAGATGCTGAAAAAGCATTTGACAAAGTACAGCATCCCTTCCTGATCAAAACTCTTCAAAGTGTAGGGATAGAGGGCACATACCTCAATATTATCAAAGCCATCTATGAAAAACCTACCGCAAATATCATTCTCAATGGAGAAAAACTGAGAGCTTTTCCGCTAAGGTCAGGAACACGGCAGGGATGTCCGTTATCACCACTGCTATTCAACATAGTACTAGAAGTCCTAGCCTCAGCAATCAGACAACAAAAGGAAATTAAAGGCATCCAAATCGGCAAAGAAGAAGTCAAACTCTCACTCTTCGCAGATGATATGATACTATATGTGGAAAACCCAAAAGACTCCACTCCAAAACTGCTAGAACTTGTACAGGAATTCAGTCAAGTGTCAGGATATAAAGTCAATGCCCAGAAATCAGTTGCATTTCTCTACACCAACAACAAGATAGAAGAAAGAGAAATTAAGGAGTCAATCCCATTTACAATTGCACCCAAAACTATAAGATACCTAGGAATAAACCTAACCAAAGAGACTAAGAATCTATACACAGAAAACTATAAAGTACTCATGAAAGAAATTGAGGAAGACACAAAGAAATGGAAAAATGTTCCATGCTCCTGGATTGGAAGAATAAATATTGTGAAAATGTCTATGCTACCTAAAGCAGTCTACACATTTAATGCAATTCCTATCAAAGTACCATCCATTTTTTTCAAAGAAATGGAACAAATAATCCTAAAATTTATATGGAACCAGAAAAGACCTCGAATAGCCAAAGCAATATTGAAAAAGAAAGCCAAAGTTGGTGGCATCACAATTCCGGACTTCAAGCTCTATTACAAAGCTGTCATCATCAAGACAGCATGGTACTGGCACAAAAACAGACACATAGATCAATGGAACAGAATAGAGAGCCCAGAAATAGACCCTCAACTCTATGGTCAACTCATCTTCGACAAAGCAGGAAAGAATATCCAATGGAAAAAAGACAGCCTCTTCAACAAATGGTGTTGGGAAAATTGGACAGCCACATGCAGAAAAATGAAATTGGATCATTTCCTTACACCACACACGAAAATAGACTCAAAATGGATGAAGGACCTCAATGTGAGAAAGGAATCCATCAAAATCCTTGAGGAGAACACAGGCAGCAACCTCTTCGACCTCAGCCGCAGCAACATCTTCCTAGGAACATCGCCAAAGGCAAGGGAAGCGAGGGCAAAAATGAACTATTGGGATTTCATCAAGATCAAAAGCTTTTGCACAGCAAAGGAAACAGTTAACAAAACCAAAAGACAACTGACAGAATGGGAGAAGATATTCACAAATGACATACCAGATAAAGGACTAGTATCCAAAATCTATAAAGAACATATCAAACTCAACACCCAAAGAACAAATAATCCAATCAAGAAATGGGCAGAGGACATGAACAGACATTTCTGCAAAGAAGACATCCAGATGGCCAACAGACACATGAAAAAGTGCTCCACATCACTCGGCATCAGGGAAATACAAATCAAAACCACAATGAGATACCACCTCACACCAGTCAGAATGGCTAAAATTAACAAGTCAGGAAATGACAGATGCTGGCGAGGATGCGGAGTAAGGGGAACCCTCCTACACTGTTGGTGGGAATGCAAGCTGGTGCAACCACTCTGGAAAACAGCATGAAGGTTCCTCAAAATGTTGAAAATAGAACTACCCTATGATCCAGCAATTGCACTGCTGGGTATTTACCCTAAAGATACAAACGTAGTGATCCGAAGGGGCACGTGCACCCGAATGTTTATAACAGCAATGTCTACAATAGCCAAACTATGGAAAGAAACTCGATGTCCATCAACAGACGAATGGATAAAGAAGATGTGGTATATATACACAATGGAATACTATGCAGCCATCAAAAGAAATGAAATCTTGCCATTTGCGACGACGTGGATGGAACTAGAGGGTATCATGCTTAGCGAAATAAGTCAATCGGAGAAAGACAACTATCATATGATCTCCCTGATATGAAGGAGAGGAGATGCAACATGGGGGGTTAAGGGGGTAGGAGAAGAGTAAATGAAACAAGATGGGATTGGGAGGGAGACAAACCATAAGTGACTCTTAATCTCACAGGGCAAACTGAGGGTTGGTGGAGGGAGGGGGGTGGGGAGGGGTGGGATTGTGGACATTGGGGAGGGTATGTGCTATGGTGAGTGCTGTGAAGTGTGTAGACCTGGCGATTCACAGACCTGTACCCCTGGGGATAAAAATATATTATATGTTTATAAAAAATAAAATTTAATAAAAAAAAAAAAAGAAAAAAAAATAGCACGTGCAGGAAGGTGCTTTCTGAGTCTGCCTTTCTCCTTAAAAGCATGTCATAAAATCTCTCATGAGAAAGGTGCTTCTCTTTAGCAGGAAGAGGTGGAGCATTCTTATTACCAGAGATTGGAAGTTTACATCAAAATGGATCCATACTACTAACCAACTGTAAACAACTATATTCTGTAAACAAAACTACTAAAATAACCCTTGTCTTTGTTAATTTCACCCATGTATTTCCTAGTTACTCGTCCCCAATTTACTGCCCCTAGTCCCAGCCCCCTTGTCCTGTCACACCCCCATAACTTACCATTTTGTTGAAAACAGTATATTAGCTTTGGGACCTATCAGCTTCTTCAGATTTTCATTTTCCTTTTGAAGACTTAAATAATATTTATATGCTTTTCTTTTGTTAATCTTTCTTATGACAGTTTAATTTTTCTGCCCAGCCAGAGACCTGAGACATGTAGAAGGCAGATCTTCCTCTCTGAGAGAGCACATCAATGAACAGCTTTGAAAAAGGCAAACTCTGAAATTTAGGAATGAATGACCCCATGGATGCATTAACTTAGATGCTGTCTTTATTTCTAAGAGATACATAGGTAATGGTCCTTCTGCATATATAGGGAAGAGGAACCTTACTTTCTAATAGACCTTCTCAATGAGATGACCCCATTGCTGTAGCTACATACAAGGAGGGCCAGGTGTTACCACATTTCCTTTTAGTAGATGGGCCATGAGCTGAACTTGTTTACCTGTCACTGATCATATTTATCTGAGTTTGTGACCCTGGAACTCCATGTATGTATCTTTTTTCTATTACTTTTTTAAAAATTAAATGCAATTAATTAACACAGTGTATTACTAGTTTCGGAGGTAGAGTTCAGTGATTCATCAGTCTTATATAACACCCAGTGCTCATTACATCATATGCCCTCTCTAATGTCCATCACCCAGTTACCCCATCCCCCCATCCTTCTCCCCTCCTGCAACCCTCAGTTTGTTTTCTATGGCTAAGAGTCTTTTATGGTTTGTCTCCGTCTCCATTTTTGTCTCACTTCATTTTTCCTTCACTTCCCCTATTTTCATCTGTTTTGTTCCTTAAATTCCACATATGAGTGAAATCATAAGATAATTGTCTTTCTCCAAATGACTTATTTTGCTTACCATAATACCCTTTAGTTCCATCCATATCTTGCAAATGACAAGATTTCATTTTTTGATTGTTGAGTAATATTCCATTGTGTGTGTGTGTGTGTGTGTGTGTGTGTATCTCACATCTTCTTTACCCATTCCTCTGTTGATGGACATCTGAGCTTTTCCCATAGTTTGGCTATTGTGGACTTTGCTGCTATAGACATAGGGGTGCAGGTGCCCCTTTGGATCACTACATTTGTATCTTTGGGGTGATACCTAGTAATACAATTGCTGGGTCACAGGGTAGCTCTATTTTCAACTTTTTGAGGAACAGCCATACTGTTTTCCAGAGTGGCTGCACCAGCTTACATTCCCACCAACAGTATAAGAGGGGTCCCCTTTCCTCTGTTGTTTCCTGACTTAATTTTAGCCAATCTGACCAGTGTGAGGTGGTATCTCATTGTGGTTTTGATTTGTATTTCCCTGATGCCAAGTGATGTGGAGCATTTTTTCACGTGTGTGTTAGCCATTTGTATGTTTTCTTTGGAAGAATGTCTGTTCATATGTCTTCTGCTCATCTATTGATTGGATTATTTGTTCTTTGGGTGTTGAGTTTGATAAGTTCTTTATAGATTTTGGATACTAGCCCTTTATCTGATAAGACATTTGTAAACATCTTCTCCCATTCGGTCAGTTGCCTTTTGGTTTTGTCCACTGTTTCCTTTGCTGTGCAAAAGCTTTTTATCTTGATGAAGTCCCAATAGTTCACTTTTGTTTCCCCTGTCTTTGGAGACATGTCTGGTAGAAAGCTGATGTGGCCAAGGTCAAAGAGATTGCTGCCTGTGTTATCCTCTAGGATTTTGATGGATTCCTGTCTTGAATTTAGGTCTTTCATCCATTTTGAGTCTATTTTTGTGTATGGTATAAGAAGGTGGTCTAGTTTCATTCTTCTGCATGTGGCTGTCCAATTTTCCCAAACCATGTATGTATCATTAATTTAAAAACTGGATCTTACAAAAAGAAAGTATTTTGGCAAGATTGATGCACAATTACAGTAAGATATTTGTAAAAGATTTTAAATATTTTGAAACATGATACCAGTTATCCCCATCCATACAACCAGGTTATTATTCTTATCACAAAATTACTTAACTATCTCCTTAAATAGAGAACTAAAGGTATTATATGTTTTTGACAAAAATGGAGAAATTGAAAATAATATTCTTGCTCATCTTTCTTCATTACAGAATGCTAGCCATTTGATTGCTATTGTAGAGATAGTAGTGCAAAAAGTTGAGTTAAATGATTGCTATGAATGTACCATCATTGTTATTTCTCCAAAATATTTCCAGATACCCTTTTGCCACATATAAATAACATATGTTAAGGGAGAAAGAGTGAAACAAATAGATAAATCATCAATTAAAGATGTAATTTCAATAAATTGATAAAACATAGAAAACTTTTATTATTTATAGCAATGGATACATTGTTATTACCTGACTTGAAAATACTGAATCAATTCTCAATTCAGAAAATATTTCCAAAAACAGTAAAAATCTGTAGGGAATTTTAGGAAAATCTGCAGTAAATTATGCTTATACTAGAGAGATTTAATTAGAGATTTTTATCTAAAATCTATTGGAGTTTTGCCAGTTAGTCATTAAGTTTTATCCCTGCTTGGAAGCCATCCTAAAATGTAGTGCTATGATCCCCTGTAAGATACAGAGTGACATTCTAAATCTAGCATATTAAAGTGAGAAGCAAAAATTTCAAGCACACTCTTTAGACTTTGAGAACTTTAAAAATTTCTCTGAATAACTAACACCCTGGCACAAAGAACACTATTTTTTAGTCCTTTTTAAAATAAAATTCATCATTCAGGAATAATTTATCATCTTATTCCTTGCAAAAGTGTCATTACATATTGCTAAAACAAGTCTTATCTACGTAGACTCTCATACGATTCCCATTACAGGATGAACTTGAGAAAACAGGAATCTTTCCTGAGGTGTCTTAAAAGAATTTTATGTCCCTATCCTAGAACTATCACATTAGGATGCCTTAGGACGGTGTCAAGAGTCTTCAGTTTCAAAAAATTTCTCTGACTTTTCCACATTCTGATGGAGATTTAAACTTCCTTTTCCTTGAGTTTTCACTACCCTTTGCATTCAAACTATCAATTGTATTGCAATTATTTGTTTACATGGCAATTATTTGTTTATGACTTCCCTAGTAAGACTATGAGATCTTTGAAGAAGTAATTTTATTAATTTATGAATATTGGAAATGTAGTAAATCCAGTATGTGATGCAAAGCATATGTCTGTGAAAAGACAATGAAATTATATAAATATAGATGTGCAAAGAATGACTTGGGAAAAATAGATTCATTTGAGGACCACAGCATATAAAACACTGAAGTAGTTACAAGAATGACATAAAAATGATATTATATGCAAAAACCATTATTTTGTGTTAGAAATTCTTCATTGAGAGAAGAGTGGGAAACATACTTAGAATGATGAACTGAACTGAGGTGAATGTAAATGGGAAGAGCTTTGAATGCAACTTTGGAGAAATTTAACCTTAACTTATGCAGTGAGAAACCATTTACTATGGGGGAAGTAATAGTTTGAAAAATGGTATTATTTTTAAAAAAAAATGGTATTATAGAAAAAAAAATCTAGTGAGGCAAAATATATCTAGTGTAGTAATGTGAGATAACCTGGACACTGAAGAAAATTTAGAAGCCACTGTAAGTATCAGAAATAAGGAAATAGCAGAATAGTGATCTCAGCAACTTGAATGTTGTTTATTCCATATACACATTTATATTTAGAAAAATATACACTTGTAAATTTTACATAAAATATAAATATTTAAGAGAGATAAATCACAGAAAAAAGGATAATTTTTAAACTGTTAATCATTGTTTCATTTGTTTGAAACCTCTTATATTAAAAGTATGATCTGTATGATAGCATTCAGTCATAGCTATAAAATCACATTATGATGTCTTTCCTAAATTTGGGGGTCCAAAAAATATATACCATAAAAACACTTCAAACTAGAAACTTTCAACTTTAAAAAAATATATATGTTTTATTTATTTACTTGACAGAGAGATCACAAGTGGGCAGAGAGGCAAGCAGAGAGAGAGAGGAAGAAGCAGGGTCCCTGCCGAGCAGAGAGCCCAATGCGGGAGCTCTATTCCAGGACCCTGAGATCATGACCTGAGCCGAAGGCAGAGGCTTAACCCACTGAGCCACCCAGGTGCCCCAGAAACTTTCAACTTTGAAAGAACTAAAAGAAGAAAAATCCCAATCAATTATCAGACTTAAGGAAAGGACTCATGGAGCGGATCTCAAAAAATAAGAAATATTTTAAACCTAGTATTAGAATCACATTTCACCATTTGACTTATGCATAAGAATTTTGAAAACACTGGAAAATTTTAAAAGTGCTTTCTGCAGTATGAAATAAAGATAATCATCCATATTCTTGAGAAGGTGGCAGTGAAGATAAGGTTTTTATTTATTAGTGTTAGGTTAAAATACTTGAACATTGTATAATTGTATTTTCCAGCAAGAAAGTGAGTACTGTCAGAAGGGGAAACTCTTTATGTGTATCCCCAGAGTTAAAAAATGCAGGGCTAGATGTATGAAAGAAGTTAGAGTTCGTGAAGAGAATAAGAATGTAAATTAAAAAGGAGGACAGATGAAATACCAATGTCCTAGAGGAGAAGGGATTAGATAGTTGCAGAAGTAAAATGATGAATAGAAGTAGAAACAATTTTTCTTTATTTTATATAAAAAGAGTAGGTGTCTTTTTAATAGGTTTGGATATGCCTTACTGAAAGGAATGGTTAAGTAATCATATGACAACAAAATAAGTGTTAGACCAAGAGAAAAGGTAAGAGTTAAGAGGCAGGAGTACGTTGTGCAAACGTTTTGGAAATAGAGATAATAGCCTGATTTGAAATGTTGGTATAACAAATTCAGATGAATTTTGGTCTCACGGGTTATTCCACTATAATTGACTTAAATTGGAAAGAATCTAGAGCTGAGGTTAAAGTAAGAGGGCAAGACATTAATGGTAGCACATGACCTATCAAGTTACAGAAATTATACAACAGTTTTTTTTATCCTTTAACCTATTTTGGTGAATAGGATGTTTTATCAGAGTTGAAAATTACCTTAAATATCACTTCATCTGCCATACATATAGATTGGAATGGATTTCTGCTCATAAGATTTTCCCCGAGGTCAAGCTGTGCAAATTTTCTGTCCAAGTGAGCATAACTGATTGATCTAGGGTTAGGGATCTCTATCTTAAGAGGGGCAGGGACAACTGCTTGAGAAGTTAAGTCTTTAATGATGGAACACAAAAATGTTGTAGTACACAGCACTGAAAAATCTATGGCAATACTTAAAGTCTATGAACACTGATAAAGCAAGTGTGTTTTTTTTCTTGCAATTGAAAGAACTACAATTAATAATCATTTATATTTGAAGCTGCCTAAGAATAAAATATTAAGAGACTTCCCCAGTATCACACATTGCATGGGTGACAAAGTTACAAACTGACAATGTAAAATCGCCAAAAAAATTATCATAAATCATTTTACACAGGTGAATTTAGGAAAGTGTTAACAATAAGTAACCAGTAGACTGGAGCTACTTCTTAGATTACTACCACTTTATGAAACTTTGAATAATTCATCCAGATTTGGTCCCTCCTTTGGAATCTTAACCTCACTGGAATAATTATTATTCATTAAACAAAATATCCATAAAATATATAATCAATATTAATCATAAAAATTATATATTATCATTCTTTTTCACAAGGGTGTTGTTACTTCAACAATCAGGATAGAAATAAAGTATATAAAAAGTTATATAGAAGAGAAGTAGAATTTATTAAGAGTTTGTTTTACAATGAATAAGCAGGTTGCCTATTATGTTTTAACAGTATCTGATCCTAAGCCTTTGTGTTTTCTTTGTACATTTCTTGAAAGGATTCTGGAAATTCATTTATCATATTTTTGATCATCATTAAAAAAATCCATAATTAGTCTTAGAATGACAAATATCACTCACTAAAAACAATGTTTATTGCTTTTGCACTATATGATGGTCACATTTCAAACACTGTATCTCTTGGAAAGTATGCATTTTTGAGAAATATATGTGTATGTACATATATGTATTTATCAATCTTTCTATTTATGTAGGTATAAATGCATACCATAATCTTGCATGGTGAGGAGAAAAGTAGAAATAAAATCTATTTTTGAAGCTTTCAGTATGGAAATGGTTGCATTATTAGAAAGTACCATACTCTGGGGACTGTTGACACACAGCTTGCTGGTTGGCACAAGGACATTTACAACTCTCTTGGAGAAGGATCTCCCTCAGATGAATTCAATGGGCTAAATTTTCAACTGAAAAGGTGTTTAGAGTGGAGAATACAAGGTTTCAGTGAAAGATTTGCAGCTGTAAGAGACAAGAGTGTCTAGGAGTCAGATTTCTGAGCACATAAAATGGATACTAAATGAAACTCTGAGACATACAGTTGTATTAGCTACTAGGATAAAGACTAAAGAAAATAAAAACAGAAAACCAGAAGGACAGTTACATGAAGAAAAGTCAGTTACTTCAGAAATATGATGCAAGATTTCCTCTTTAAGGAAATGGCCAAGAACATCTTTATCTGAAATACAGCCTAGTGACTAAAACAATGGGTGAGCCTGGTGGTGGGTATTATGGAGGGCACGTATTGCATGGAGCACTGCGTGTAATGCATAAATAATGAATGCTGAAACACTGAAAAGAAATAAAATGAAAAAAAATAAACAACAATGGTCTCGATGGGTGAGGGTTTTAAGGAGGGCACTTGTGATGAGCCCGGTGTTATAAATAAGTGATGAATCACTAAATTCTACTCCTAAAACCAAAATTACACTACATGTTAACCAACTAAAATTTAAATAAAAACTTGAAACTAAAAAACAAAACAAAAAAATAAACAAAAAACAACAAAGACAACCAGTGGTCTCTGAAGTAAAGCAGCCTGCATTTGAATACTGCCTCCCAGGTAATCTAATTAACTTCCACATCATGCCTCAGGGGGTTGTTATGAGAATTAAATGAAGTAATATGTGCAAATTTGTTGGCATATTAAATATTTTTAAATGTTCACTATCAGCAGCAGCATCAGCAACATTAGCATTAGCTTTCTCGTTTGTTTTCAATAGAACATTTCTTGGTGGAACTTGGATAAAAGATACGACTTTTCAATTCTAATCTTTCTCAGTTAAAATAATTGACTGATGCTATTTCTACCCATTTCTTCCCACACACTTAGCATTCTTCATGAGAAAATGAAAAGAGCATTGGGCTAAAAAACTAAGTGAAAATGTGCCCTCTGAACTGAATGGCTAACCTTGGCCTTAAGTGTGTGAGTCTTTGATAACATTTAGGAGCAACAAAATGGACAACAGTTAGATGCTTACAGGTTAAGATCTTAATGAAAGTTTCTCAAATGATGAGAGTGAATTGCTTTTCGAGGATCTCAACTATATTTTTCCTGTCAGTAATACTTAATTTCAGCCTTTAATTGAATGATGACATATGGCTTGTGGTAGCTAAGTGAAAAAACATTGAAATATATACCTTGCTAAGTCAGTCATTATTCTAAGAACCTCACTTATTGTAACATTATCTAAAAACTTCTGCAAAAATAAATCAGTAAGTTTTCTATAAATGAAAGGGGATTTTTAATCATACTGCAGTTTAAAATTCTGGAGACAGTATTCCATAGACTTTTTTTTTTTTTTTCCCTGTATTCCTATGGAGATCGACACAAGAAAGCAAAGGCAAAGAAGTGTGGGGAATAATATAATTTTAAAAGTAATATGGTTGAAATGATCAGATGAATGTAATTATATGGTATTGCACTCTTCCTACATAGCATGGCCTTTGATTGGAAATGAATGGTATGGGACTTGAATTTCTCAGCACTATCAAAACCAGCATTAAATAATACTGAATTTGGCAATGTTTGCCTGTATTTCCTTGGATAACCCCTTTAAGTTTATTTTTCTTCTTTCTTGCCTGCTCTTGTCGTTATTGTTGTTTTAGTGATTATCAACCACAATTCTCAACTCCAGTTATTAGTGCTAATGGGCAATTACATTAATTGTCCCAGTTTACATATATTGGTGTCCTTTATAAGTAATGTGTTGAGTGCAAAAAGAAACTAATAGTGGGAATGTCAATTTCTACGAAGAATATTCACTTCAGTTTGTCAGTCTCAGCACCCTTCAAACTACAGCATCTTGAGAGCTGCTGATCACTGCATCTCCATAGCATTTTTCTCATCTGTCATCTTGAATAGATAATAGAGCCTTCTCAGATGGCCACAGATACCATAAGTGTTGTTGTAAGATGCCTTTGATTTCATCTATTTGTTGTAAGAATTCAGTATGTTCTAAAACTTATCAACCAATTTGTCTTTCATAATGTTATAAGTTTCCAGTGTTTGCAGTTTCCTTGTTTTTCCTTATGCAGTGAGAATAGAGTCAGTTTTGAAATGTGTGAACATGTCCTACAATACAAAATACAAAAGCCATTTCAAACTGTTTGTTGGGAAAGAAACAATTAAGAGTAGCTCTTATTTAATGGTAAAAGATATGAGTAAGAAACAGTAAATAATAAATGAATAAGTAAACAAATAATATTTGATAAGCTCACCACAGATACTGAGCTCCTAGTTTGCCTTGCTTTTTAGAAACCTGATCAGTTAGGAGATAAAAATAGACCTGGACCAATAGAGTCCATGCATTCTTTAGAGACATATATGATAAAGGGACACATATGCCTTCTCTTTGAAAGAAATTTGTTACAAAATCTCTATTTTGTGAGTTTATGAAATCAAGTAAAAATGTACCAAGAGGGGAACATAATTTTGCCTGCTGGAAGGGAAATGGAAGTTACCATTAGGAATAAGGAAAATGCCAGGGCTCTGTTATTTCTGAAGTTACCATTGTCCTTCACTGGAATTTAAAAATACAATTAATGTAAAGGTACAAAAGAAAACAGATGTGACTTAATAAACCATGGTCATTACTTTGAACAAGATTAAGTTCTTCATTTCAGTTCTTCTAATCTCCAATCTTGTTCTAAATGAGATGACATAACATGATATACTGTTGCAGCTGTCAAAGTATTTTATTTTATTTTAAGATTTTATTTATTTATTTGAGAGAGAGACAGAGACAGAGAGAGCACAAGCAGGGAGAGCAACAAACAGAGGGAGAAGCAGAATCCCTGTGAAGCAGGGACCCCTGATGTGGGACTCGACCCCAGGACCCTGGAATCAAGAACTGAGCCGTAGACAGCTGCTTAACCTACTGAACCAGCCAGGCACCCCAGAATTTTAAGTAAAAATATCATTGATTAAGTCTGCAAATCTAGGATCAGAAATCTCTATCATGTATGCCATGGGGAATTCAGGTCTCCTGAGAATCACATTTACCCGGTCCTTCTCATTTGGACTGTTTTATTTGTGCCCTTTGAGTCCAAGGTCCCCCTTGGGAACTCAACTGTTCTATTTCTCAGTGAGCTTGACTTGACCTGCAGTGAAAGGAGATGGGTTGGCATTCCAGTACAATAACATCACTGTTGCCCCCTTCTGTGTTCATCAGGATTGAAGCAGAAAATTATTAATATACACAAAATGGGTAATTTGAGGAATATTTAACAGAAGTATTATTTCTGTATGGGTTATGTATAGTAAAGCCAAGAAAGATAGTGCAATAAGTTCAATCTAGTAAGGAGAAAACAGGCCATAGTTATCCTCAGGCCAGAAGTGGCAATGGAGGGCCAAGGTCACCAAAACCTGGAATAAAGGAATTCAAGTGGAAAGGGAATCCTAAAGGGAAAGATGCCCTTGGGATGAATGATGCAGTCATCCAAGGGGACACCAGAAGGAAGGATTCAGAAAAATAAATAATTCAAACTTCCTCTCCTCTTGCCCTGATATTTTCTTCTGGGTGTCCCATTTTAAGGATTTAACCAA
This sequence comes from Enhydra lutris kenyoni, assembly GCF_002288905.1. Taxonomy (NCBI): domain Eukaryota; kingdom Metazoa; phylum Chordata; class Mammalia; order Carnivora; family Mustelidae; genus Enhydra; species Enhydra lutris. Next base: position 67,895,110 of record NW_019154093.1, read on the forward strand.
CAAGCAGTGGGCAATAGATTCTTCTAACAGTGTCCATACATATAAGACTATTGGGATCAAGAGTACAATGGGAAAGGGTGAAGAATGAACCTACAGGAACAGAAGGAAAATATCCTGTACTCTCTGGCCTAATACCCCAGCACCATGAATCATGGAGGTGTCCCAAGAATATCACCAATCCCTTCTTCTACCTGATGTTCTCTGAGCCTTACTTTCTAACTACTGAGACTCTGCTTTTAATTTTTTCACAACTGCCATCCAAGTTCCATACTGTTATCCCTGCCTTAGATACTGTTGTAGACTCTATTTGCCAAATGTTCCAATACTGCTTAATTATAGCCACTGATTATTCAGGAGAATTTCCAGTGGCTATAGTGGAGTAGTACTAATCTGACTCCCTTGTCTCCTTTGCTACCCAATGAATCAATTGCCAGCCACACTCTACGTGATCAGAATTAGAGATGGGGTTATACCACAGTCAGTTTGGATTAAAGAAGAAAAAGACAGAATACAACAGAAAGCTTTTGGAGTTTGGGGAATTCGCTGGATAGGAAAATAGAGCTGTCGAGAGCAAATAAGTGTTAACCTTCAAGAAAAAAGAATGATCCCAATAGCTATGCAAACAAGGCTGCCATTGCCTCCCTGACCTCCTTGGGACAAAGCTGTGCCCCTCTTGCTTTCAGGAAGTGGGGCCTCCTCTTCATTTTCAATAGGACATGGCTCCTCCACTGAGAAATTCAGGACAAGGCTGCACCATGGTCAAGGAGGGCAGAGCCACCACCATGTGGATTTGGAAGGCAGAACATCTAACCAATGAGGATTAATTTCAAGCCATAAGATCTAATGGAATTTGTCTTGCTAGGTTTGGAGTTTGCTTGGAACCTTTCACCTTTTCCTTCCTTACATCCATTATAACTGGAGAGGAATTTTGCCTCAAGATGAATCATACTTCGAGTCTCACGCATACCTAATTTAGATGATATTTGGATGAGACTTTGGATTTGGAGTTGATGCTGGAAAAGGTTAAGAATTTTGAGGCTGTTGGGATGAGGTGTTTGTATTTTGCATGCAAGAAGAACATGAATTGGCAAGGGGAGCAGGGTAAGAATTCTATAAGCTGAATTATGTCCTCCCCAAATTCATACACTGAAGCCCAAACCCCCAATGTATCTATATTTAGCAATAAAGCCTTTCAGGTTAAAGAACGTCATAAGAGTGAGACCCCATTCCAGTAGCACTGATGGCCTTATAAGAAAAAGAGACACCAGGAGTTCATGTGCACAGAAGAAAGGCCAGGTGAGAACAAAGCCATAAGGCATCTCCCTGCAAGCTAGAAAGAAATGTCTCACCAGAAACTAACCCTGCTGGCACCTTGACCTTGAACTTCTAATCTCCAAAACATGAGAAAAAAATTTGCTGTCATTTAGTCACCCAGTCTGTGGTACTCTGTTACAGATGCCTGAACAGACAATAGTGAATTAAAAAATAAAAATGTGGGGCGCCTGGGTGGCTCAGTGGGTCAAAGCCTCTGCCTTCAGCTTGGGTCATGATCCCAGGGTCCTGGGATCGAGCCTCACATTGGGCTCTCTGCTTGGCGGGGAGCCTGCTTCTCCTTCTCTCTCTGCCTGCTGCTCTGTCTACTTGTGATCTCTCTCTCTCTCTCTCTCTCTCTGTCAAATAAATAAATAAAATCTTTTAAAAAATTAAAAAAAATAAAAATGTGATAAGTGCTAGTGAAGGAAATGAAAATATAGCACACAAATAGAAACATGGTAAAATAGAAGTCAGACCTGGCAGATCAAGATAGGCTTCTTGTAGGAAATTTCCCTATGAGCTGAATCTTGCAAATTAGGTAGAAATTTCTCAGGCAAAAAGATAGTGAGGAAGAGGTTAGAAAACACTGTGAATAGTTGGAAGTTAGGGATGCTTCCTGGCAAATATATATGAATAATTCTAGTATTGGACAGATCGTGGCACCATGAAGAAATGGGAATCATTTAAATATGGGGATAATCTAGAACTAAGGATTGGCATCTTTCAAAAGAAAAATCTGTAGTGATTATTATATGTCACATCTTTATAGTTGTAAACTCAAATATACTAATAATTACATTACATATGCACGGTTACTCCAATTAAAAGGCAGAGATTGTCAGAATGGATAAAAGAATAAGACACAAACCAATGCTGCCTGTAATATCTGACCTTTAAATAAAAAGGGACAGGTAAGTTAAAAGTAAAAAGAGAAAATTGTATTATGTAAATACAAATGATAAGAAAGGTGGCTATATTAATATCAGAATAGACTGTAAAACAAAAAATGATAGGTATAAAGATATAAATGAACAATTCAAAATTACATCTTGAGATTTTAACATTTTTCTCTCAGAAACTGAAAGCACAGGTAGACAGAAAATCAATACAGATAAGAATGGAACATCACACTCAACCAACTTAACCTAATTGACATTTATATAACACTGCACCCAACAATGACACAATATACATTCTTTTCAAGTGAACATGGAACATTTATGAAGGTGGGCCATAAAACAAGTCTCCATGAATTTAAAAGGATTGGCATCATATATTCTATATATTTCTTACTGAAATGGAATTCAATTTTAAATCAATAACAATAAGGTATTTGGAAAAATCCCCAGAAATAGGAAAGTTAACAATTGAGGCACTACTCTAACAGAGATTATTATTTCTGTTTTCTCTAACTTGATTTAGACAATCAACACTAGTTCATTGAAACCCCCATGGGCTTTTTTTTTTTTTTTTGGTAGAAATTAATAAGTTGATTTTAAAATCATTTGGAAATGCAAGGGATATAGACCAGCCAAAACAATTTTTAGTGTTATTTCAAGACTTAATTTGGAGTTATTATAATCCATACAGTGTAGTATCCACTGTGGATAAGGAGACATATAAACCACTGTACAAACCAACGGAATAAGCTGAAGAGTCAAAAAAATGATGTGTGTTTGACAATGCATAAGAACTTAAATTTGAAATGATAGTAGTTACCTTCAATGACTAGAAAACTTGATATCCATAAGAGAAAAATTAACCTCAAAGCTTACCTTACCCCATGCACAAAAGTCATTTTGAAAGGGATGGTAGACTTAAATGAAAAGCTCAAACTATATGTCACCTAAAAAAAAATGTTAAATTATTGTCATATTGGCTTAGCAAAGATTTCTGAGACCAACACTGAACATAACTTTTTAAAAAAATGATGAATGATGTGTCAATTATTAAAAACTTACCATCTTCAAAGACACCCATAAAAATGAGTAAGCAATCTATATATTGGGAGAAAGTGTTTTTCAGTGTTTATATTTGATCAACAGTTTGTATCTTCTGCATTGTTTTTTAGTCATCACTGTTAGAGTGACCAACTTTCCTGGTTTGCCTGGGACAGGGGCTCTGAAATGCTTCTATTTTCCTTTGGATGGCTCTCATTCTGTTATTGATGCTGCTAAGTGTCCCTTGGTTTGCTAATCAAAAGATGTCATTTGCCTCGCATCTCCCCCTGTAGCTTATTATACACATTGCAAACCATACTTCACTAACAAAACATTAATATAAAAAATAACACTTTTGGGGATACTTGTGAATCAAAGCTTTTTAATAGAAAGTCAATGTGTAAATCAGACCCTCATATAATTACAAACACAACATTAACCTTTATTGAATATTGGTTATGTTTCCAGCACAGTTACATGTATACACACATGCACGTGTATATGTAATGTACACATAGTCATATAGATGTGTGTATGTACACATATGTATACACACACACACATACATACATATAGGCACATGTTGTCTCATAGGTTTTAGCATTAGCATGAGGAAAATACTGGTATTATCTCCATTACATAGTTGAGGTAAACGAAGTAAGAAGATTGGAAAAGATGGAGTTTGAGTCTGTGTTTTGGCTCCACTACCAGCTTGTTACAAACTTGATCTCTTTGACTAAGAGTTCTCTTTTCCTGTCTTTCAGTACTTACTGAATTAAAATCTATGCCAGATCTTAAATCTAAGCTCACATTTGTATAAATTATCTAGGAAACAAAGGAATGCAATATTAAAAATATTTAACAGGAAGTGTTTTAGAATTAGACTGAGCTGATTTTAAACTCTTATTCTTTCACTAACTCATCATGAAATATGAAGTAAATTATTCAACATTTGTAGGGATCAAATGGCCTCATCAACAAAATAGAAATTTTTGAAGATTAAATAATTGTATTTATACATGTATATTTTATATATATATACACACATATATATATTTATTATCTATACATGTATACATGTGTAACTCAATATCATTCTAAACTTCAGACTAGCCTGTAAAATCTAGAAAGATTTTAATAATCTATGTGTAGTTTGGCAAATTGCTTGTATGCTATCAATTTTTTTTTAATTATTAGAAAACATGTAACTGCTTTCCTCTAATTCATATATTACATGAATTATTATAAATTTTAGAAAACATGAATTACATATTGCATTTAAATTTTTAGCTTGAAATTTTATTAACTCTACTATGTGTAAGAAATACTAAGAGTTACGATATAATATAAAAGATTCAAACATAATTCCTAAAACAATAGCCTAAAATAAGAGTAGCTTATTTTTTGTTAAAGAAAATATAAGAATCGGGGCACCTGGGTGGCTCAGTGGGTTAGAGCCTCTGCCTTCGGCTCGGGTCAGGATCCCAGGGTCCTGGGATCGAGTCCCACATCGGGCTCCCTGCTCAGCAGAGAGCCTGCTTCTCCCCCTCCCACTCTCCCTGCTTGTGTTCCCTCTCTCGCTGTGTCTGTCAAATAAATAAAAAAAAAAAAAAAGAAAATATAAGAATCATTTCAGAGTTTTAATTTGTTGGCTCCAATTTAGTCTTCTAAGAGTGGCTCAATGTGTTGGATCTAAGGGATTCTTCTGTACCCCTGGGGTGGGTGAGCCAAGGGCTGGTCAGGAAGACAAACTTAGAATCTCAACCTTGGAATTTTCTGGTACTAGAGGAGGTTAGTTTCCTCGGATCTAAATCTCTTGCACCCTGCCAGCCCAAATAGAGGCTTGTCCTTGGAAAACACAAAAGTATAACATGAAATTAATTCCCTATCTCTACCCCAGTAACCATGAATACATAATTACTGTTTTCTGTTGTATTTATTTTATTAGAATTATATTTAGTTGAACTTATTTTACAGTTCTTCTCATCATTTTTTCATAGTACCATTGACAATGAAGTTTTTAACCATGAGGCATGACATTAGAGAGCATCATCTTTGTTAAAATGTAATTTGTTGGAACTTGAAAAAAACAAAAATCATTAATACTTTAGAGATTTAAAAATTCTAACTACTATTTCCTCATTGTCTAATTTTCTCATTCTAAAAGTCACATTTTAATCTGCAGGATCATTTAAGCTGGCAGAACTAATTTAATCATGGTCTAGAATCTATAGGACATATGTGATCTTACCTTTTGTCCTAAAAATAAGTTTATGTGATTCCAATCATAGGTATATGAAGAATCTTCCTATATTGCAGATTGAAAAAAAGGAATAATATTCATGATTAATGTGTAAAGAAGCCAGTTTCCAAATGATGCTCTTGAGTCTTGAAAAATTAAATCTCAAAACATTTAATTGATAAATGAAGATGGTATTTCAACATGCTGCATTCATTTATTAATAATAAGAAGAAAGAAAATTGAGGTTATTTAGGGTATGTTTTCAGTGTTATAGGATTGAGACAGAGAAGATTTTTACTTTTATAAGAAAGTTGGCATGAGCTTATTTAAATACACTTAGAAAGGAAAGGTTAAGATATTTTAGCAAATCTTATTCTAATGAAAGCCTTAAATGGAAAAAAAATTAGCTGGAATTTGTTAAACTATTGAGAGTGGTGTTTTATATTCTGTAAAAAAGGTCCGGTTGTATTAGTACAAAAGTATATTTTAAAACCAGACAGTAGTCCAGGGAATGACAAAATGTGCTTGGCTAAGAGACTCAGTTTAGAGGAAATTAAGTTGGTGTTAGTAGCTGTTTTAATTAATTAATTAATAACTATCTTATATAAGAAGACTCTAGACCTTAGAATACAAATGTTCAGACTTGTTTCTTGAATTCTGATCTTCTCTGTGTATATGTCAAATCAGTCACAAAATTCTATTAATAGTATCTTTGCAATATAGTTTGATTCTTCTTGCTTCAATTTTGTTCACTTCCATTAAATGCTTCTGAAATATTCTGATGTGACAGAAAGGAATATGAGGAACCTTAAATATTTAAGAGGGGTAAATGAATTTATTGGAGAATATCTACCTTGTCACATCAATATGCAATGCTTCAACTATTTTGTTATAGTGAGAGCTAAATTTTCTACAGTCAGGGTTTAACATAATTTCCACTGTGTGTTTTCAGTTTGAGTGTTTATATATTTTCTTTTCTTGTTAAGAGCAGTAAAATAATATGTCTGCTAGTTTCCTTCCACAATAAAATCTGGCAGATGCCACAGGGAGACTGGTATAATTTGGAAGATAATTTTTTATTTCACTTTCATATTTCTTTCCTGCCCTACCATCAGTGGGTCATTGCCCTGCCAGTAAACACTAAATGGGGTGTGGGGGAAGCATCACTGCTCAGCACCAGCAGCAGGAGGCACTAATAATCAGCTGGAACAGGGGTCAGATAATAAACAGATGTGACAACAGATCCCTCCCCTAGCTCTCCATCCACAGCCTCTGTACTTGGTGATTATAAACACGCATCATAGTTCTTAGGAAAAAGCAGCATCCAAGAAGGAAGGTTCCCTCAACGTGCAAGCTCCTAAACTCCATGTGGAAGACCCAACTGCGGTATAGCGTACAGTTGACCACCTACCCTCCCTTCCCCTCTGTGTTATAAACACCATCCTAGAGGACTATGAGTTCCCAGAAGACATAAGTAAATACTTAAGCAGCATATAAATGGAAAGGAAATGACATATAACTAGAACTAGAACATATAACTAGAAATAGAACTCTGTAACAGATTATGTTATCAATGGACGAGCATAGTTAAAATAATTATACCATACCTTACAGAGTTTTCCCAATCAATATACAGAATTGCTCATTTTTAAAAAAAATTTTTTTTAACATTTAAGACAAATAATTTCTTCTTCCTAACTCACAGGTGGTTAAGGAATAATTTACATGAGTTAACATACACATTTAGATGTAAATTTAGATATACAACTCAATGAGTCTTGACAAATGGATGTAATTAGGACTCCACGATACAATAAAGAAAAAAACAGTTCCGTCACCTCCACGATGTTCTTCCTGCTACTTGTAGTGAAACCCTTCCCTACTACTGGCTCTTGTCACCCACTGATCTGAGTTTTGTTCTTACAGTAGTATTGTCTTTTCCAGAATCTGATCCAAATGGAAATAAGGAGTATCTACTCTTTCTGTCTTCAACCACATAGCACAATGCTACTGATGTTCACTTATATTATTGCATGGATCAGTAATCCAATATTTTTCATTGATGAATAGTTTTCCACCATATAGATACACCACCATTTATTTATCTGTTTACAGTTTGACAGACATCTAGTTTGTTTCCAATATTGTTCCAACTTTATGAACAGAACTTCTATAAATAGTCATGAACAAGTATGGGTGTGGTTGTATGTTGTCATTTCACTTAAGCAAATATCTGGAGTGGGGTAGTTTAGTTAATTTTCAAGTGTACAAGTGAACATTTAACTTTATAAGAAACTGCAAAACTGTTTTCCTAAATAGCTAGACCCTTTCTACATTCTGACCAACAGCAATAGTTGCAGTCGTCTGTTTTTGCTTGTTACTGTTTTAATTTAAGCCATCCTAGAGGTCTGTGATTGTATCCCATTATGGTTTTAATTTGCATTATCTTAATGGCTAATGATACTAAACATTTTTAAAGATGTATATTTGCCTTTTATATCTTTTTTTGATGAAGTGTCTGTGCAAATATTTTTCTACTTTTTTTAATTGGTTGTCTTATTACGGAGTTCCAGGAGTTTTTAATATATTCTGCCTACAAGTACCTTCTCAAATGTATGTTGTGTAAATATTTTTTGCTCCAGTCTGTGGCTTATCTGTTAATTTTCTTCAGCGATATTTTGAAGAGCAGACTTTTTTATTGTGATGAAATCCAAGTGATCATTTTTTTTCCTTTTCTGATATGTGCTTTTTTTGTCCTATCTTAAGAATGTTTCTCTAACCCAGTGTCACACAGATTTCCTCCTGTTTTCTCAGAAAAGTTTTGTAGTTGTAGATTTTTACATTTAAGAGAGCTTTCAAATAACTGTTTGCATGTTTGCATACAAAACAAGGTATAAGTTACAGTGTATTTCACTGTTTGCATAAAAACACCCAATTTTTCAGCACCATTTGTTAAAAAGACTATCCTTTTACTGTAGAACTACCTTCACAACTTAGTTGGGTATCAATTGACCATATGTAAATGGAAACAGCATATACTCTTTATGTTGCTGAAGAGTATTTCATAGTATGGATGTGCCATTTCGTGGATTGCACCGCAGTGCATGCAACAGACGATTCTACTTCTCAACTCTCCATTTAAGTTCCATTGATCTCTGTGTTGAGTTTTATACCAGTGTCACATGAGATTAATTTAACTGTATAATAAGTCTTGAAATCAGGGAGTGTGAGTTCTCTAAATGTGCTCCTCTTTTCCAAAATTGTTCTGGCTATTCTAGATCCTTTGCTTCTTCTTATAAATGTTGGAACCAGCTTGAATCTACAAAAAAATTTGCTGAAATTTTTACTGTTAATTATATGCATGAATCAATTTGAAGAGATTTGATATCCTAACAATACTGTTTTCCAATCCTTTTGGCCACACTATATCTCTCCATTTACTTAGGATGTCTTTAATTTCTCTCATTGATGTCATAATTTGAAGCACACAAATCTTGCACATGCTTTGTTAGATTTGCTTTTGTGATATAACATCTTTGGTACATTGGAAATGATATTCTATTTTTGTTTAAATTTCTAGTTGTCTATTGTTAGCATATAATAATACATTTAATTTTAATATATGACCCTTTATTCTGCAACCTAGCTAAACTTATATATTCATTTTAGCAGCTTCTCTGATTAATTCTTTTTGTTTTTCTATAGAATTGTGCATTTTCCTCCTTTTCATTCTCTGTGCCATCTGCTGTATTTTCTCTTTGTCATATTACATTTCTAGTGTAATAAAGTCATATCAACTAGCTCTTTGCCCTATTATACTGTCATACCATACTTTTCAGTAAAAGTTGAAAAGAAATAGTGACATGTACATCCTTGGAATGTTTCTGATTTTAGGAGGAAAGTCTTGTATTTTACCATGAAGAATAATATTATATCCTAATTTCCAATATTCACTTTATCAGTTTGAAGAAGTTTTCATTTATTTCCAGTTTAGTGAAAATTTTTATCTGGAATGGATTTTTGTTGATTTTTTTTCTCTATTCTGATAATTATATGGATTTCCTTTTCAGTCTGTAAATATGGTGGGTTACTTTAATTGGCTTTTGAACATTGAACCAACTTCAGATAACTCAGATACACTTCACTTGGTTATGAGGTAGTGTTTTTTTTAACACATGTCTATAATTAACCTGCTGATATTTCATTAAAGAGCTCTGTTTTATGTTCATGAGGGCTATTGGTCTGCAGTTTTCTCTTACTATTACTGTATCAGATATTGGTATTAAGATAATACAGGCCTTATAAGTATGAACTGGAAAGTGTTTCCTCCTCTGCAATTGATTGATTGATTGATTGATTGACTTACTTTTATTACAGTGTTTCCTTCTGTAACTCTTTTTTATAGATTGATAGATATTGAACTGTCTACCCAACAAGATTCACTAAGAGTTTTTTTTATCTCTTTTATCTATGAAAAACTGTCAAGCTGAATGATTTCCCAGCTGTCAGTGAGCCATTTTTCTCTAGTCTGATCGTTAAGCTTTTATCCTACACTCTGGAAAGTGTTCCATGCCCAATGCACACCTTTGACAACATACATCAAGAGTATTGGTTTCGGTCTTTTGATATCTGTTTCCAAGACCTGAATTAACAAATATACTTCTTAGGTTGAATGAATTTCCTAGGTATTTGTGAATATCATTAGATATTTTCTGTTTGATATTTTTTGCATCCTTCATGTATCTTCATGACAAAAGAGAGATTGACAAATACTATAGTTTATAAAAATTTGTTTCACTACATTTCTATATCATTAACTCTGATGTTTTGCCACTGTGGATTAGAATTAATACAATACCTTATAATACCAAACTTGATTTGCTGAAACCAGATTCAAGGGCTATCAACTATAAAGTGAAAACTCCTCTCAAATTTCCATTCTCCTTCCCAAAGGTAAGTGCTGATATATTTGGTGTAAAGTTTTCTAGCTCTTATTAAGGCAATTTTTATTCTGGGTCATGCGCCATCTTATTGTGTAAAAATTGTTATACTAACAAAATGGGATTTTCACAGAATAAAGCTAAGCAAATACAAAGAACATTTAAAAATATGTTGAAACTGACATAAGTCCTCACTTTTAGAAAAGTAGATATCTGAGTTCAATTCTTAAGGTTTTAAACAAATAATGATTATTGATATTTAGGGTGATAACAAAAAGTCTGTCACTGTGACTAAAAGCAGAAGTAAACTTGGAAAAATACAAAACCTATTACTGTACCTTTAATAATTCAGATTAATTTCCATATACTTTGCCTCTTTCCATGATTCGAATACCCCAAGAAATTGTTTCTAGTGCCTTATATTTCATCAAGATAGCTGGTATGCTTAGAAAAGTCAGAGAGAAATAGCAAAGCCCATTCTTGTTCAACAAAGACAATTTACTTATATAAGATTTACTTGAGATTTATTGTTTGGTATGTCAACTACAAGTACAGTGTGCAAAACCGATACTTGAGAACTGACAAATTAGCAGATATTTCTCATAATTATAACACACCAAGGTAAAAGTGACAGTCATACCCCCATGTTCTATTTTATGGCCAAGATGCTCTTAGATCTCTGGCACATCCAGAATCTTCATAAACAGGCTACTCTTGTAGAACAAATTATTTAAAGATGTGAACAATATATACTTTTGTATGTACTTATTAACAGGCAAAGTCATAACAACAAAGTATCAAAATATATTTATCTTTAGAGAGTATGATACAATATGCAGAATTAGGATTAAAGACTTCACTAGAATTGTGGCAAGTCTATATTTTGCATTAATTATATGAATAATGGACACAATTCTCCATTTGAACTGCCTAAAACTATCAACCAACTGAATATATGAGCTTTCTTCCCCATTAATATTACATAGCTTGTGAAGGTGTTCCTCTCTATGCATATTTAAACAATATAGCACATCTTTCAACAATCTAACATGCTTGAATCACTACAGTTCTTGAAACACGTATACTCATTTCCCCACGGGCATGGTATATGAAATATATAGGTCACTCATATACTAGAGAGCTCACTACTGAAAATGGCCTGCCTACAATAATAGAGATAGTGACAGAGTGACACAGTGCAAATTTGATTTCAGGCTTCTTGACTATATGTCTAATGTTGTTACTACTATAGCTTGATTTCAAGAGGAAAATAATTCACAAAAACTCTTCCATGAAGCATTTGCCAAAATGAAAACAAATAGAGTACGAAGTTTACCACATGATATAAACTCACTTAGGAGTTTGTGCTCTTAAATCCTAATGAGTTGCTTAGTAGTTGACTGTGGTAGTTACAAAACGTAGACACATTTAAATTCTTCCTCTTAGGTAACTTATATACACAAAATATCCCCAACATACCTGCAACGCTCCCTAGTATATGGTAAATGAAATTTTAAAATTATGTGACAAGAAAAAAAAATTCACACTTTAAGGAAATTATTCCTGTAGGTCGCTCATCCTATGAGTCAGTTTTCAAATAACAGACTTCATGTGCTAGGTGGGAAGGTCTTTGGGTTATTTAAAAATTTTTTCCATGCATTATTTAGGATAGATAAAAGTATTCTTAGCCAAGCTTAGAAAAGGCTAATTTTTTTAAAATAATACATCCTTTCTAAATTCTGAATTGAATTCAGAAATGAAACCACGGAGATGTGAATGAATATATCTAGGATTATGAGATACCGTTGGATAATATAATTATTGATCTGGAGTAGAGTTGCATATATCTGATGAAGCCCCGAGTGTTTGTGCAAACCTGTAGATTCTGTGATGGCTTCATCTCTCCCATGTAGCCCTCTGCCACTATGTCCTGTGTTCTCTTTTCTGGTTCGTCTTTCTCTTGCCTTTACCACAGTGTTCCAAGGCTCCTCCTCAAGGCCCCCTCACCAACCTCAATAATTTGTGTCTTGGCACCCTTGTCCACTTGTATAATTTTCACTAGCATTTTATGTCAGTGATTTCAAAACTATATATCCCACCCTAACCTGTATCTCTGAACCAAACTTCAAGGACACATCCCCTCATGTCATTTCTGAAACGTATTTACCGTGATGCCTCACAAATATCTCACACGTTGTGTGACTGAAATTGTTTTATTCCCCTTCTAACCCAATCTGCTCTTCCTCTTTTCTCCCAAATTTGCAATCTAGCTTCTGAGTCAACCCCTTTCTTGACATTTACAATCACCAGAAGCACTACTGATTGTACTGTCTTACTACTTAAAATCATTCTGCTTTTCTCTTACTTCAAGTTTCAATTATTTCTCTTTTTTGGGTTATTTATTCACATTTTTTAGCCTCCTTTGTAAATTTTGTTTGGTTTCAGAGACGGTGGGTCAATGAAGGCAGATGCTGAATGATACATTCCTTCTGAAAGCTTTCATGGTAATGCTGGCACCTGGTGGAATATGTGGGCAGATCACCTTTTCCTGAGGAGGTTTGGTTTTAGGCTATGTTAGGACTGGCCAATTTCAGATTTGCACAGCTCTTTTTCCTACAGTATAGTCACCATTCTTCAGATGACTTCATAATCATTCTGAGATTTCAGCTTTAAGCCCAGTGTATTTATTAAGGTTCATCTAATATGGCTGGCTCTGAAGTTTAACTTCTGTCTCACCAATCCAGAATGATTTCACAAATAGATATTCAGCTTCTTTGCCTCCAAACTCTGTGGTATGTTGGATTTATTGGAATCTTGTCCTCACATACAAGGTTAGGAACCAGCAGTGACATGAGGGAAATTGGACACACATGCTTAGGCTCATTTCTCTGCAATTTACACTTCTCTGAAATAAATGAACCCATTTGCTCCCAAACAAAAAGATGATGCAACAGAGTTATTCTTCCCCTATTCTCTTGAAATTCGCTAACTGGATAAGTCACTCAACTTAGGGCAGAGAGAGAGAAAGGGAAGAGAGAGACTAACATATTATGTTAATTGAGTTCCCTCCATAGAAAAGGAAGATCAGGAGATGAAAATAAATGTTCCTTTGAGCAGAGCTTATAATTATGACACGGAGTGAGTAATGTTATGATGTGTCCATAGGCAAATTTCCATTTTAATGTAAACCATATTTTTACAGGGCTGGCAGTTGTTCATCAACCCTTATACTAGCAAGAGCTTTCTAAATGGCAAAATTAAACATTTTTAATGAAATTATTAATTTGGGAAATAATTTTTTTTTAAACTATGTCATGTTCCAAAGAAAGCTTGTCAGTATAAAGTGTACTTTTGACATGAATGGAGCAGATAGAACACATGGATTTTATTCAACACATGAGTCCAGATGCTTGAGAGATAGCCAAATACTAGATGCTTGGATAGATGCTAGATGCTTGAAGAGATAGCTGAAATAAAAAGGTGGGGGGAGGGGATATTGGCCAAATGCATTTGCTTTAGGAAAACTAAACTGAAGTTACATTTCTGGAATAAATTTGATATTCTAATGGATGTCTTATCAGAAATTCTATAAGAAACAATACTTCAGTAAAAACTGGAAGTAGGTTACACTCAGCAAGATGGCAGAATGAGACAATTTCCATTGTCAAAATATATATGAAATATGTATGAAACTAAATATGTATGAAGCCATATATATATCAAAATTTATGAAACTAAAAATACATATGAATATATATGAAACTAAGATATATATGAAATATATATAGAACCAAAATATATATAAAAATATGGAACTAAACTTTATAGGAAATATCTGAACTAAAATTGATTCTGTGGAAATAAGAAAAATTATCTGTATAATTGCTTAAAATTGGCTTGTTCATTCATTCAACCAATGTTTATTGAATACTTCTTCTATGACAGGCACTAAGCCAGGTTCTTAGGATTGAAGAATAAATAAAATTTCTCTTACTTGTGAAAAAAGAAATCTGTTTATATAGTTACCAAATAAATGATATTTTTTAATTTTTTTAAAGGTTTTATTTATTTATTTAACACAGTGAAAGAGGTCAGAGCAGCAGGCAGAGATAGAGGGAGAAACAGGCTCTCCGCTGAGCAGAGAGCAAGATGCGGGGCTCGATCCCAGGACCCTGAGATCATGACCCGAGCCGAAGGCAAAGGACTAACCCACTGAGCCACCCAGGCACCCCTAAATGATGATATTTAAAATAAGTTGGGTAATTTAAAAATTCAATTGCATTAGAATTTGTAATTGTGATAATGGTAGCAATAAATTCAAAATATTAATAAATATTTGTTTTATGGTAGTAGAAACAGATTAGGGTGTGAAGGTAAAAGGTTGATAGAACATGAAGAGTGATGCTTAGAAATGTATTGGAAGACAAATCTATCTAGAGAAGTGACCACTGGAACTTCCATGTCATCCTAAAGGCTTATATGGCAGATTTCATCAGTATTATATTAAATTTGAGGCCAAAGGCATATTGGGGCCTAACCAATAGATATATTTCATAAAGATCAAATATGGATATAAAAAGTTACCAGATAGTCAACCAAAGATAAACCCTGAAGATCTTTATAAAAATGCTTAAATAATAAACCTTATATATATTATAAATAATAAACAAAACTAGGTAAGTCAACCACAATCTCTATTTTCCTCCGTATCTGTTTTAATTTAAGGATTTTTTTTTAAAGATTTTATTTATTTATTTGACAGAGAGAGATCACAAGTAGGCAGAGAGGCAGGCAGAGAGAGAGGGGGGAAGCAGGCTCATTGCGGAGCAGAGAGCCCGATGTGGGGCTCAATCCCAGGACCCTGGGATCGTGACCTGAGCCGAAAGCAGAGGCTTTAACCCACTGAGCCACCTAGGCGCCCCTAATTTAAGGATTTTGTGTGATATTCATATTTCACTCCATGGAGAGGAGAATCACTTTCATCTTAGTTGGACACTAATCCAGAAAGAATTTGAAATGTACTCTGCATTTACATAGTATCTTGAATTGGACAGAAAAAAGTTCTTAGAGTAGAGAGATGCCATTAGTTAAATGAAATCATAGAAAGTATTGTAAATAATAAATAAGAGGTAACAAATCTCTATAGAAATCTATTGATAAAGATTTATTGCAATATATAGAATGTGATGTTTAAAGCAATATTGATAAATTTCAAATTCCAAAACTAAGGATCATGTTGATATAGTTGTGAAAATGTCCTGTAATTCAAGGAAGAAGCATTAGATAGAAAAGTCACTTATAAGACACAGACAAGAACCAAGGAGAAATATCAACAATTTTAAGATAAAGGAAACTAATATTAGGAGGTTGAATATTGTGTAGTTTTACTTTTGAAATTTTAGTTTTATTTAATTATTCATTCCACAAATATTTATTAATGTTCACTATGTGCCTGGTTGCAATTTAGAACCAAACCGAGTGTTACCTTTAAGAAAATGATAGTAGAATAGAAACTAAATATATTACATATTAAAAGACTACTATTAAATAAAACAAATAATTATATAAATACATAATACCAAACTGTAATTTTATTTGAAAGAAAAGTACCATGTATTATGAGAAGAAATGGAAGAGGATTTCATTTTCTTTGGGGCCTCAGAAAATGCCTTCAAGGGGAAGCAATGAGGTAAGGATTAACATTATTTGTGGACTGGTATATTGTAGTGGTGAGCATTCGTTGAAGCTAGAAAAAGGCAGTGTCAGTTCATGAAAATCTTGATAGCCATGTAAAATATGGAGTTTGTTCTTTCTCCTAAATGAAATAAGAATCCATTTAGAGATTTTGGACAGAAAAGTAGCATGCTCCAATCTATGTTTTGTTTTTTTTTTTGTTTTTTGTTTTTTACTTTTTTTTTTTTTTACTTTTTTTTAATTTTATTTTTTATAAACATATAATATATTTTTATCCCCAGGGGTACAGGTCTGTGAATTGCCAGGTTTACACACTTCACAGCACTCACCAAAGCACATACCCTCCCCAATGTCCATAAACCCACCCCCCCCAACCCCCCTCCCGCCATCAACCCTCAGTTTGTTTTGTGAGATTAAGAGTCACTTATGGTTTGTCTCCCTCCCAACCCCATCTTGTTTCATTTACTCTTCTCCTACCCCCTTAACCCCCCATGTTGCATCTCCTCTCCCTCATATCAGGGAGATCATATGATAGTTGTCTTTCTCCGATTGACTTATTTTGCTAAGCATGATACCCTCTAGTTCCATCCATGTCGTCGCAAATGACAAGATTTCATTTCTTTTGATGGCTGCATAGTATTCCATTGTGTATATATACCACCTCTTCTTTATCCATTCGTCTGTTGATGGACATCTAGGTTCTTTCCATAGTTTGGCTATTGTAGACATTGCTGCTATAAACATTCGGGTGCACGTGCCCCTTCGGATCACTACATTTGTATCTTTAGGGTAAATACCCAGCAGTGCAATTGCTGGGTCATAGGGTAGTTCTATTTTCAACATTTTGAGGAACCTTCATGCTGTTTTCCAGAGTGGTTGCACCAGCTTGCATTCCCACCAACAGTGTAGGAGGGTTCCCCTTTCTCCGCATCCTCGCCAGCATCTGTCATTTCCTGACTTGTTAATTTTAGCCATTCTGACTGGTGTGAGGTGGTATCTCATTGTGGTTTTGATTTGTATTTCCCTGATGCTGAGTGATATGGAGCACTTTTTCATGTGTCTGTTGGCCATCTGGATGTCTTCTTTGCAGAAATGTCTGTTCATGTCTTCTGCCCATTTCTTGATTGGATTCTTTGTTCTTTGGGTGTTGAGTTTGCTAAGTTCTTTATAGATTTTGGACACTAGCCCTTTATCTGATATGTCATTTGCAAATATCTTCTCCCATTCTGTCAGTTGTCTTTTGGTTTTGTTAACTGTTTCCTTTGCTGTGCAAAAGCTTTTGATCTTGATGAAATCCCAATAGTTCATTTTTGCCCTTGCTTCCCTTGCCTTTGGCGATGTTCCTAGGAAGATGTTGCTGCAGCTGAGGTCGAAGAGGTTGCTGCCTGTGTTCTCCTCAAGGATTTTGATGGATTCCTTTCTCATGCAGAAAAATGAAATTGGGTCATTTCCTTATACCACACACGAAAATAGACTCAAAATAGATGAAGGACCAATCTATGTTTTTGATTCATTGTCACTACTAGGTAAATAACATATTGAATGGAAGCAGGAGACCAATTCAAGACTATATAGTCACACACATACAAGTTGATGGTACTATGTAAGGATTTAATGCAGTAATGGAGAGATCTGAATGAAATCAAGATACATCTTCTGGTGGAATCATTGAAAATTTTTGATGGGTTAGTTAAGGAAGAGAAGAAAATATTAAGAATAACTTCCAGGTCTCTAGCTTGAGCAAGGCAGTGTGTTTTGGTCAATTACAGTGGTCAGGAACAAAGAAGAAAATGCAGATTAGAGTATGCAGAGTTGTTAGAGATTAATCACTATATTTTGACATTTAATTGAAGATACATGGAAAATAATCAGTGTAGAAATATTCAGTAGGTAGTAGAGTACACAGACCTGACCCTCAAAGAGAGGTGTGTGTGGAGGATTGTTGGAGTTGATAAACCGATCATGTACACAGTAAGGATACTCAGGGCTGAACACAGAGAAAGTCCTATAAGTACAGCTTGGGTGAGAAAGAGGCAGTAAAGAATTTTGAGAAGGAACAATCCAAGAACGAGGATGAAAACCAGGTTAGCATGATTTCATAGACAGGGCACTTTTTGTGACTTACTTTCCTAAAGCTCTCAGCAGCTTTGGATACAGTTCCTTGTTTTTCACTACAGGGGCCTTTCTAAAGGTAGGAGGAGAAGGAATTGAGACTAAAAATGGAGGGATTCATCTTTAAGAGAATGAGCCAGTGTCCGTCTCTTCGGCTGGTATTCCAAAATACCACAGCTCAATGGCTTTCAAAAAAGAAATTTATTTCTCACAGTGTGGACCCTGAATCGGAGTGAGCATGTCAGGTGAGTGTGCTTTTCTGGGTAGCAAAGTTCTTGTATCATGACATGATGGATGACACCAGACATCTCCTTAGAGCTTCTTTTATAAGACACTATCTTCTAATGAGGGTTTCATGATTAAACACCTTCCATAGACCCCACCCTCTAATGATACCATCACCTTGAAGGGTTCGGACTACAATATACGATATTTGGGAATACACCAACATTCAGATCATAGCATTGACCTCACCGATAATAGACAAAGTGAACGGGTGCTAATGTATGCATAGTATAGCTTTAGTAGCGGGAAGATAAATCATGGAGTGGCATCTGTTGTTTGGCCTGCCAGACATCCTTCCTGATTACTTTGACTCCAGCATTCCTTTGAAGAGAAGCTTGTTCCCTATTAGGAGATGAAATGGGGCTATACACCTCCACGTCTGACATCTGAGGCATGTGATTATATTTTGTGTGGTAATCAGATTACCATACCCCTGGCCATATTCATGATCTACATCTCTACATCCAGTGTTTTGTTTTGTTGTTTTTTACTGGTTTTCAAGAAAAATGTACATGTTATTCACCACATTTGGTGGCAATTCATGGCGAATCAAACTTTCTGCTCCAATATTCAGTTGTTTCTTCCCGTCTATCTTCCTACCTTCTGTTTCAATGTCTACTCCTTCCTGCTACGGAAGCTGAAAGCCTAAACGTGATGCCTTCCCTCTCGAGTCTCTCTGATCTTCCTCCCTAAGAAAGCAGGCCTCTGTTCAAATCTTACACACCATCCTATCACTCTGGATAACAAAGCCCAGGAGGCCAGCACCCTCAAGCATCTAACAAGAAATGAATCCAGAAAAAAATAAATGTAGGCCCATCCATCAAAATTTTGTCTATGTTAATTGCAGTCTTCAAAAGCTATTAATCAGAGTCTGGGATTCAATTCTGTGACTGTTCATTAGTGGACAAACACAATAAAAACTTTATCTGATATAAGCGACCCCAAATTACGTGTTCTCCTATTCAAACTTACTTAATGCAAGACAAGCATGGTGAATTGCAGTGTGGTCAAAATGCAGCAAATAAGAAATACGTCCTTTTAATTTAGTTCTTGCAACAATCTATGAGACCAGGTTTTGCTAGTATCCTCTTTTATGGATGAGCAAAGGGAGACACTAAGAAGTTAAATAATTTGTCTAAATTTGTCCACCTATTAACTGAATCATGCTACTGTAAAACCACTCAATGATTAATTAATTAATTAATTAGTTACATGGTTAATTATATGCTATTCAAAAAATGGATTTAAACTTGATGTATCTTAAGATAGCAACCCGATATATTGGCTTATGTTCTGTTATTAGAGTACCAGTTGCAAGAATTTATACAGTAAGGATAAAATCACAAGAGGCTGATTTAGTAAAACATGGGATTTTACCACATAACAGCCCTTCATAAGGCACAGTTGGGAGAAAAAAAAAAAAAGACCTTTCTATCTGCTTCACCAATTATTGATAGGCACCAGGAGGGCACTTACATTTGAATTATAGCATGTCAGATTTATTTTCTAAGTTGTAGCAAAACTGCACGTTTTAATTAAGTTTAAAGGGCCCACCAGGAACAATAATATTATACGAGACATGGCCAATAGCGTGTTAAGAAACATGGCATTTAGCCACAGTGGCCATTTTTATAGCTACTCAAAGAAAAAAAAAAAAAGAGTAAAAAGTATTATGTTGTAATATATCTCTGATTTGGTTATAAATTAATTTCATCTTTGCATATGCCTTTAAACTGTTAAGAGCAATAGGCCTGATGTATTCACAACAAACATATTAGATTAAGTGAATGATAATTTATATCAGGAATAATAATCAGGATGACAATATGATTATTATGATTTAATTTGAAGCAAATATGGGGACACTTAGGAAAAAATACCATGATTTTATTTATTATTTTAGCCCAATTTTTTAATTTAAATGCATAATTCTAAGTTCTATTCATATGTCATTAAAATAAATGTTGAAAGCTTGGGAGGTACAAATATTACAATACCAGGATTTAAAGAATTTAGGTCTTACTGGCTCCAGATGGAAAAATAAAATATTTTCTTTTTATAATTAAACACTGTAAAACATTTCAAACACTCTTAAGATTTATAGTAGAAAAAGGAGACCACTTAAAACAGTGAATCTTGAATTATTCAGTTATCATTTGATGACTTTCTCATTCATCCCTTTGGTTATTTGTTTATTGACTCAGTCAAGAAATAATATTGTAACAAGCTAGAAATAGACACATTATCCTTGACCTGTATAAAATCAAGTTTTCTTGGCAAAAATTTCAATCTGGGAGATAAGCTCTATTATATGTAAGTACCAGGTAAAGGAATAATTCCAAGAAGAGAAAATCAACTCTGCCTTGAAAAAAAAAAAAACAAAAACAAAAACAAAGGTGATATTACAGAGGAAATACTTGCTCTGAGTATTAAAAAGTGAATAGGAGTTGAACACACAGTCTAGTATAAAACATGCAAAGAAGTCCAAGAAATCTTACAAACTGGTTCACTTAGTTCAACACATATATGTTGAATAATTTAATTCCATAAATATTTATGGAATTGTTATTATCAGGTAATACAAAGAAAAATAACAGTTCTTTCCTGTAAGAAATCCAATCTAAAACCTTAATCAAAGTAACCAGATAATTAAAAATAATATGGAAAAATTATAACCAAGGACTATGCATGGTATTAAAAGGAATATTGAAGAAGGAATAATAACATCTGCATCAGAAAAAAGTAGGAGAAAATTAATGAAAGGTGAGTATAGATCTTCCCCATAGTCTGGAGAGTATTCCAGGAGTGTGAATAGGAAAGTCACCCAGGGGACACCTGGGTGGCTCAGTGGGTTAAAGCCTCTGCCTTTGGCTCAGGTCATGATCCCAGGGTCCTGAGATGGAGTCCTGCATCAATCTGGCTCTCTGCTCAGCAGGGAGCCTGCTTCCCTTCCTCTTTCTCTGCCTGCCTCTCTGCCTACTTGTGATCTCTGTCAAATAAATACATAAAATCTAAAAAAAAAAAAAAAAAAAGGAAAGACACCCAGACTAGAAACAGCAGGGTTTGTGCAGGCAGACAATTGATGTTTGTTTATATTGCTAGAGCATAACATTTAAGGGAAAGATGGTGAAAGACAAAGAAAATATGATAAAAACTTATAAATGCTTGCTAAGAAGCTTTGAATCACTAGCAGGAGGCTCGAAGTTTGAATGCACCTCCTTATGAGATTGGGCAAGATAATTCACTGAAATGTCTGTAGACAAATATTGCTTTCTGATTATACTTATCTCATCTTATTTCATGTTTTTGTTTATATTTTGTAATTCTTACAACATAGTAGGTCATGTATATGGTTTATAAATAAATATATGTAAATATTTTGATGGTAGATGAAGAAGATGATAGTAGAAGGTATAGAGTCATACAAAATTAAAAGGTTATAAAATCAGATATTTGCTTAGGAATGATGCTTTGGAAGATTGAAGGATAAGGAAAAGGAGACTAGTTATGAGATTACTAGAATAATATAAGAGAGCTAGTAAGAGCCTGAACTAATTTGGTTTTAATACAGAGAGACTGAGAGACAAAGTATCAGAGTGAAGAAATAATTAGGAAGGGAATGTAACACTCCTTGATTAATTTAATAATTGCTCATTTTTTGACCACATATTAGAGGCCACATGCTATACTATGTGCCTCAAATGCCTTATTTAACCTTCATAGCAATGAAGAGGTTGCCATTCTTCTTATTTTACTTAGCAGAGAAAAATGAAGCTTAGGGAAGTTAAAAAATTAATCAAAGAGTGCATAACTGGAAAGTGGCAATGCTTGACTTTAAAGCCAAGTTAATAAAACTCCAGAGTCAAGCTGTTAACCACTTACCTCTGAAGGAAGAAACCGAGACAGAAAGGAAGGGGTAGGAAATTGATTCAGAGGACAAAAGTCATCAAGAGATGGCAGTTAGCCCAACGTTTCCCATTTGGTATCTTGAAGAATAGCACTGAGTGGTAATGAAGTACTTTGTCTAATTGATAAACATTTTCATAATTACATAGTGATTTTCACATGCATCAAACAATCCAGATCAGTTTAAAATTTTAATATGTTACATGCACATCACCAACCATTTAAGGGTAAATTCTGTGTATTATACAGAACCATAAAACGGTCAGGAATTTCTTTCAGACTTCTGGAATGTAACAACAGTTGAATACCTGAAAGAAAAATGTATGTTGGGAAGCACAATCTCAATAAAAGTAAATAATTAGAACATAATTTGATAAAAGTACAATTATACAATAACTTCCAGTTGGTGGGGAATAGTTAATTATAAACGTAAATTAATAAAAATATACCGCAGCCTTCCAAGTTAGCCAACCATCATTTTCAAGCTTCATGTAACAGGTTTTCTACTATCTGAACAAGAAGACTAAGCAGAATATTGGAGTTGTTTCCATTTGCTTTTATTCTAGATCATTTTCCTTTCACATTCAAGAAAAAATATTATAAAGTATTCTTAGGTAAAAAGAAGACCACTCTAGTAAACTGAGCAATCACTCTTTTTTCTTCCTCAAGTAGGTATAATTATCAAGTTAAGTAAGACTCTAGGGAAGCTAATAGTGGACTTTTGTTAGGGAAGTGAGTTAGTGCTATTCAGAGATCTAATAATAACCTTTCTTCTGATTATCTTGGGGCATTTAGGCTCTTTGATGTTTCTGCCTTTCTTGAGGGGGATGGCTGGTGCTGGATAGAGATAGGCAGATGTGGCTGGCCTAAAGGACAGAAATCACACTCAAGTGAAGCTGGGCAAGATGGCTTCCTTTAAAAATGATTTGTGGTTTTTGATGAGACTTTAGGAAACATCTGCACTATTGATAGAAGCAAAGGTATAGATCTGCAAAATACCCTAGTTTTGGTGTACGGGCCATCAAGAGAAAAAAAAAGTTAATTATTCTTAGAGACAATTAGTAGTTAGGGAAAATTCTGAGAAATAATGCAGTCAATCTCTCTTTCTCTCTCTCTCTTACACACACGCACACAAACAGAAACACACGACCTACGTATGCATGTACATTACTAATTGATCATTCTAAATATTGATTGATCATTTTAAATGTAGGAGTATGAACCCTGCATTTCACTCCATGGTATGCTTATTCCAGAAGATGATGATTACAGATGATAAGAAAGCCCATTTTTTTCCTTATTTCACAGATATTAAGGGTAAAATTAAATTCCATTAAGCACTCTGTGGGTATATTGTACCACAAAAACCATAATATTCATGCTTATACTTCTTTATTTGTGATTACTTAATGATTCCTAGTTAAAAAGATATACTCTGCAATGATTTTTATTTTATTTCTTGAAAAATTATCTATTTGTATTCCTCTTGATACCATTTCTTAATATTATTTTATATGATTAAATAGCAAGTAATTTGAATTTGTACTAAACTCACCAATAGTGACACCTATTGGTGAGATATAATTGCAAAATAGTAAGCATTTTTTTTTTTTTCAAATCAGTGCTTATTTTATTGTAAGAGTACATATTTTTGTTACTATTAAGGGATTACTTCCCACGCCTTTGTAATTACAGGGTTATTTCAACACCCACCTCCACCAGTTACAGTAATGTCATTGTTAGCCTTATCATCTGAGGATCAGCTGAGACCTATTTATAGGCAGAAAACTGGAATTCGAAGGGCATTTGTTTTTAAATTTCTCTTCGGTATGGGGAGTTTTACCAAGGGCTGTTGATTTATTTGTCAAGGCTTCGTATCTGTGTCTCTATTTCATTTTAACCTTGAGTGTATTCAGTGCATTTTCTTAATGGATTAATCTAGTTAATAATAAATTGTTTCCAAGTGACTGCCAACTTTTGGTATTTTTATAAATCTTTGAAGAGCTTTTTTTAATTAATTATTTTTATTGATTTGATCTGATGTTAACCAATTCTTGTCATGTGCTTATTAACCATTTGCACTTTTTTCTTTGGAAAAATGTCTGTTTACATTCTTTGCCATTGTTTAATTGGGTTGTCTTTTGTTGTTGAGTGTATGAGTTCTTTATATGTTCCAAATGAAAGTCCCTTATCAGAAGATAATTTGCAAATATTTCCTTCCTTTCTGCTGGTTGTCTTTTTACTTTCTTGATGGTGTCTTTTGAAGCCAAAAGCTTTAGATTTTGTGGTTTTTTAAATTGTTTTTAAGAGTTTATTCATCCATTTTGAGAGAGAGAGCACATACATGCACATGCACACACTAGCAAGGTGGAGGGGCAGAGACAGAGAGAGAGGCAGACTCCCTGCTTAGCTGGGAACCCAACTCAGTGTTCCATCCCAGGACCCGGGGATCATGGCCTGAGCCAAAGGCAGACACTTAACCAACTAAGGCACCCAGGGGCCCCAGATTTTGTGATTTCTTTTTTCCTATGTAAGAAATTATTACCAAAACAAAGGTCACAAAGATTTACTGCTGTGTTTTCTTCTAAGAGTTTTATAGTATTAGATTTTTTTTCAAATTTTGTTTTATTTTATTTTCAGTGTTCCAAAATTCATTGTTTATGTACCACACCCAGTGCTCCGTGCAATATGTGCCCTCCATAATACCCACCACCAGGGTCACCTCACCCCCACCCCTCCCCTCCAAAACCCTCAATTTGTTTCTCAGAGTCGACAGTCTCTCATGGTTTGTCTTCCCATCTGATTTCCCCCAACTCACTTCTCTCCATCTCCCAATGTCTTCTGTGTTATTCTATATGCTCCACAAATAAGTGAAACCATATGATAATTGACTCTCTCTGCTTGACTTATTTCACTCAGCATAATCTCTTCCTGTCCCATCCATGTTGATACAAAAGTTGGGTATTCATCCTTTCTGATGAAGAATAATAATCCATTGTATATATGGGCCATATCTTCTTTATCCATTCGTCCATTGAAAGGCATCTTGTTTCTTTTTACAGTTTGGCAAATATGGCCATTCCTGCTATGAACATTGGGGTACAGATGGCCCTTCTTTTCACTACATCTGTATCTTTGCGGTAAATACCCAGTGGAGCAATTGCAGGGTCATAGGGTAGCTCTATTTTTAATTTCTTAAGGAATCTCCATGCTGTTCCAAAGTGGCTGCACCAACTTGCATTCCCACCAACAGTATAAGAGGATTCCCCTTTCTCCACATCCTCTCCAACACTTGTGTTTACTGTCTTGTTAATATTGGCCATTCTAACTGGTATAAGTTGGTATGTCAACGTGGTTTTTACTTAAATCTTCCTGATGGCTAATGATGTTGAACATGTTTTCATGTGTCTGTTAGCCATTTGTATGTCTTCTTTGGAGAGATGTCTGTTCATGTCTTCTGCCCATTTTTTGACGTGATTATGTGTTTTGTGTGTGTTGAGTTTGAGGAGTTCTTTATAGATCTTGGATATCAACCCTTTTTTTCTAATGTCTTTTGCTAATATCTTCTCCCATTCTGTGGGTTGCCTCTTTGTTTCCTTTGACTGTTTCTTTTGCTGTGCAGAAACTTCTGATCTTGATGAAGTCCCAAAAGTTCATTCTTGCTTTTGTTTCCCTTGCCTTTTGAGACATGTCTTGAAAGAAGTTGCTGTGGCTTATGTCGAAGAGGTTACTGCCTATATTCTCCGCTAGGATTTCGGTAGATTCCTGCCTCACATTGAGGTCTTTTATCCATTTCGAGTTTATCTTTGTGTATGGTATAAGACAATGATTGAGTTTCATTCTACACATAGCTGTCCAATTTTCCCAGCACCACTTATTGAAGAGACTTTTTTCAATTGTATATTTTCTCCTGCTTTGTCGAAGATTTTTTGACCATAAAGTTGAGGGTCCATATCTGGGCTCTCTATTCTGTTCCACGGGTCTATGTGTCTGGTTTTGTGCCAGTACCTTGCTGTTTTGGTGATCACAGCTTTGTAGTAAAGCTTGAAATCAGGCAACATGATGGCCCCAGTTTTGTTTTTCCTTTTCACCATTTCCTTAGCAATGAGGGGTCTCTTCTGGTTCCATACAGATTTTAGGACTGTTTGTTCCAGCTCTTTGAAAAATGCTGGTGGAATTTTGATTAGGATGGCATTCAAAGTACAGATTGCTCTAGGCAGTATAGACATTTTAACAATGTTTATTTTTCTGATCCATGAGCATGGAATGCTCTTCCATCCTTTTGTGTCTTCTTCAATTTCTTTCATGAGTGTTCTGTAGTTCCTTGAGTACAGATCCTTTACCTCTTTGGTTAGGTTTATTCCCAGGTACCTTATGGTTCTTTGTGCTATAGTAAATGGAATTGATTCTTTAATTTCTCTTTCTATTTTTTCATTATTAGTGTATAAGAAAGCAACTGATTTCTGTACATTGACTTTGTATCCTGCCACATTACTGAATTGCTGTATGAGTTCTAGTAGTTTGGGGGTGGAGTCTTTTGAGTTTTCCATATAAAGTATCATGTCATCTGCAATGAGAGAGAGTTTGACTTCTTCTTTGCCAATTCGAATACATTTTATTCTTTTTGTTGTCTGATTGCCGTTGCTAGGATTTCTAGTACTATGGTGAATAACAGTGCCGAGAGTGGACATCCTTGTCATGTTCCTGATCTCAAAGGGAAGGCTGTCAGCTTTTCCCCATTGAGGATGATATTTGCTGTGGAATTTTCATGGATAGATTTTATGAAGTTGAGGAATGTTCTCTCTATCCCTATACTTCGAATCGTTTAATAGGGATCGTGCTTTTTCTGCATCAATTGAGAGGACCATGTGGTTCTTCCTTCTTCTCTTATTGAGTCATTCTATCACATTGATTGATTTGTGTACCCTTACATCTTGCGGACAAATCCCACCTGGTCGGGGTCGATCATCTTTTTAATGTACTGTTGGATCCTATTAGGTAGGATCTTGTTGAGAATCTTTGCATCCATATTCATCAGGGATATTGGTCTGAAATTCTTCTTATTGGTGGGGTCTTTGCCTGGTTTGGGGATCAGGGTAATGCTGGCTTCATAAAAAGAGTCTGGAAGTTTTCCTTCTGTTACTATTTTTTGAAACAGCTTCAGGAGAATAGGTATTATTTCTTCTTTGAATGTTTGGTAGACTTCTCCAGGGAATCTGTAAGGTTCTGGGCTCTTGTTTTTTGGGAGGTTATTGATCACTGCTTCAATCTCATTACTAGATATTGGCCTATTCAGGTTGTCAATTTTGTCATGATTCCATTTTGGAAGTTTATAGGTTTCCAGGAATTCATCCATTTCATCTAGCTTGCTTGACTTATTGGCATACAACTGTTGATAATAATTTCTGATGATTGTTTTTATTTCCTTGGTGTTAATCATGATCTCTTCCTTTTCATTCATAATTTTATTAATTTCTATCAATTTGGGTCCTCTCTCTTTTCTTTTGGATTAGTTTGGTCCATGGTTTATCAATCTTATTGATTCTTTCAAAAAACCAGCTTCTAGTTTAGTTCATGTTTTCTACTGTATCCCTAGTTTCTATCTCATTAATCTCTGTTCGAATATTGATTATTTCCCTTCTTGTGTGTGGGGTTGGCTTAATTTGTTGTTGTTGCTCCAGTTCTTTAAGGTGTAAAGAGAGATGGTGTATTTGGGATTTTTCAATTTTTTTGAGGGAGACTTGGATGGCTATGTATTTCCCCCTTAGGAGCACCTTTTCAGTATCCCATAGGTTTTGGACCAAAGCATCTTCATTCTTACTGGTTTCCATGACTTGTTTAAGTTCCCCTTTGATTTCCTGGTTAATCCAAACATTCTTGAGCAGCATGGTCTTTAGCTTCCAAGTGCTTGATTTCTTTACAGACTTTTTCTTGTGGTTGAGTTCCAATTTCAAAGCATTGTGGTCTGAGAATATGCATGGAGTAATCTCAATCTTTTGGTATCAGTCAAGCCCTGATTTGTGACCTAGCATGTGGTCTATTCTGGAGAAAGTTCCATGTGCACTCAAGAGGAATGAGCATTCTGTTGTTTTAGGGTGGAATGTTCTATATATATCTATGAGGTCCATCTGGTCCAATGTGTCATTCAATGCTCTTGTTTCTTTATCGATTTTCTGCTCAGATGATCTGTTACTGAGAGTGGTGTGTTAAGATCCCCTGCAATTAATGTATTCGTATCAATATGACTTTATCTTGATTAACAGTTGTCTTATGTAGTTGGCTGCTCCTGTATTGGGGGCATAAATATTTACAATTGTTAGATCTTCTTGGTGGATAGACCCATTAAGAATAATGTAGTGTCCTTCTGTATCTCTGACTACAGTCTTTAGTTTAAAATCTAATTTTTCTGATATGAGAATCGTTACCCCAGCTTTCTTCTGAGGTCCATTGGCATGAAAGATATTTCGCCATCCCTTCACTTTCAGTCTGGATGTATCTTTAGGTTCCAAATAGGTCTCTTGTAGACAGTATATGGACAGGTCCTGTCATTTTATCCAATCTGCAACCCTGTGCCATTTTATGGAAGTGTTTAGGCCATTCATGTTGAGAGTAATTATTGAAAGATATGTTTTTATTGACATCATATTGCCTATGAAGTCCTTGTTTCTATAGACTGTCTCTGTAAATTTCTGTCCTATGTCACTCTTGGGTTCTTTTTTCTTTTATAGAACCCCCTCTTAATATTTCTTGTAATGCAGGTTTGGAGGTCACATACTCTTCTAAACTTTGACAGTCTTGGAAGCTTTTTATCTCTCCATCCATTTTGAATGTCAGCCTTGCTGGATAAAGTATTATTTGCTGCATGTTCTTCTCATTTAGTGCCTGAATATGTTTTGCCGGCCCTTTCTGGTTTGCCAGGTTTCTGTAGACAGGTCTGACTTATTCTAATGGACCTTCCTCTGTACATAAGGAATGTCTTCCCCCATCTGCCCTCAGGAGCTCTTGTCTAAAATTATGATTCATCAGTCTCACAATCAAGTGTCTCAAGGTCTTTCTGATTCGTTGATCTTGGGGGGTGATCTTTCTGCTTCTAGGACTCGAATGCTGGTTCCATTCCCCAGACTGGGAAAATTTTCATCGAGAATTTGTTCAACTATATCTTCTAGTCTTCTTTCTTTCTCCTCCCCCTCAGAGATTCCAATAATTTTGACGTTGGAACATTTCATGGTATCATGTATTTCCCTAATTCTGTTTTCATGGCTTCTAAGCTGTTTGTTCTAGGCCTCCTCCTGATCATTTTTCTCTATCATTTTGTCCTCTAGATCACTAATTCTATCTTCTGCCTCAGTTACCCTAGCTGTTAGAGTATTTAGATTAGATTGGATCTCATTGAGAGCATTTTTAACTTCTTCCCAGGTGGCTTTCATTTCTGCCTTAATCAATTCCATGTTGTCACTAATGTTTTTCTCCAACCTACCCATTGCCTGGATAATTGTTATCCTGAATTCCCTTTCTGACATACTGTTTATGTCCATATCCAATAGCTCTGATGGAGAGGGCACAGTCTGAATTTTTCCTCTGTTGGGTGTTCCTCTTCCTAGTCATTTTGGTGAGAGGTGGTTGAGGGGATGTGTAGCTGAATATATCAACCAGGATCCAGGCAAGGTGCACCCTGGAATGCTTCTGAGCAATTGGAAGTCACCATCAAAAAGAAAGAAAAAAGAAAAAAAAAGAGAGAGAGAGAGAGACAAAGAAAGAGAGAGAGAGAGAGAAAGACCCAGCCAGATTGGGCCCCAAAGGTAAGATTTAAAAGATATATAAACAAAAATGGACAAACAAAAAGACCAACAAAAGTAAATGACAAGAAAAAAAAAAAAAAAAAAAAAGAACCCAGCCAAAATGAACCCTAGGGATGAGATTTATGTACTACCAGAACAAAAACAAATACATAGAAACACTGACATAAGAAAAAGATGGGAGGGTGGTTATAAATCCTCGATGTGGGTGAGGAAGTTTATTTTGATTCTTCCTAGGTGTCTTGATATCTTTGTTAAAGGACTCAACTTTTCAGAGATAAAGGGAGATTAAAACTGGTTTATATATAGGGGTAGTATTGATTAAGGAAAGAAGAATACCTTGAAACTTCTATGTGTTTGTATATTAAAAAAATAGAAAAGAAAAAGAAAAATGCAGGTATATGTACAAAAAAAATTCAAGTTAAGAGGTTATTATGGAATATGTTGTATTAAACTTCAAGTTGTAATGGTAAGTAGGTTAAATAAATTAAACAGAACAAGAATAGTGAAAATGAATTAAAAACAAAAGTAGTACCTATGAAATATACAGGTTTTAGGGCAATACCGGAAGCTTAAAATATTGTTTTTCCCTGATATTGGGGTTTTACAGTTTTATGGGGACCCTGTGGTGGTTGTCCTTTCATTCTTTTGGCTGGTTTTCTGGGGGAGGGGCTTGCCACATTGTTTTTCAGTCACTCTTGCTTGGGTTGAGTCCTCCTGCTCCCTATCAAGGGGCTGAGCTCTGTGGAAACCAGTTTTTCAGGCTTTTGTTCTTTGGAGGTTTTTGTTGTTTGGCAGATTTGTTGTGGCTTGTTGGAAGTTTATTGGAGAGCAAACTGCACCCAAACCCCCAACTCAGAGAGAAGCCTCAGTCTGCTCCTCTCTGGGTGGTCCAGAACACACAGACTCTCCCTCTGCAAACTCCCCTGAGCCATGCAACCTACCACTGGCAGTGCACGTCCCCAGCCACCATCTCAGGGGTTGCCCAAAATGCCTGCTTGTCTCTGCACCCCCGTGCTACTAAAACCGCAAGTGACAGTGGTCCAGGGAGCCCCCTTCTGGTGGCTGCCTTTGCCGGGACTGCGTCTGGGGTCATTGCTTCAATTCTAGGCTGGGAGTGTCCAGACTCTCTGCTGGTTCTAGAGACCACTGACTAGTGCCCACCCGGAGCACTCTCAGGTGTGGGTGGGGAGTGTGGTTCAGACCCTGGTCATGCAGTGAGCTCAAAGTGAAAAAGGCTGTGGTTCTAGAGAGCACTCACCAGATCCTCATGCGGGGGCGGGAGTGTGCCCCAGCCTGAGCAGTGGTGCAAGCCACAGACCCCAGGGGGCTCCAGGACCAGGAACTGGAGGCCCTGGCACCACACTCTCTGGCACGGGTGGTCACCGGAGGTAGCTGACCTGGGTCCGTGGGCTTAGGCCTGTGCCCATGACTGCCTGATTCCACCAGTTGCCCTTTAAGATCTTTTGCTTTTTTTGAGTGCTTTTAATTAGACTCCAAGTTAATGCTGGTCCCCAAGCACAGGGCACTTTCATATTGGGGTATTACTTTCTGATGGTTTGCTTCTGGTGGCTCCCTCCCCCTTCTGTTTATCCTCTGATATCAGTCCAATCATTCCCAGTATGCTTCACCTCTCCACTGGTGTCTTCTGCTCTTATAGAGATCCAGAAGTGTATAATCCTACATCTCAGGCTGGTTTCATGGGTGTTCAGAGTGTTCTGGTAGATAATTAGCTCACTTTAGGGGACCAGTTGAAAGAGGGTCTCCTACTTCTCTGCCATCTTGCCCCTTTCTTCCTATTAATTATTTTTATTAACATAAAATGTTTTATTTGCACCAGGGGTACAGGTCTGTGAATCGTCAGGCTTACACATTTCACAGCACAGGGCCCCAGTGTCCATAACCCAACCACACTCTCCCCGCCCTGCCACCCACCGACAACCCTCAGTTTGTTTTGTGAAATTAAGAGTCTCTTATGATTTGTCTCCTAAATACCACATATCATAGAGTTCACTTTATTTATAAATTAGAATTATCTTTAAAGTTTTGATGTTTGTTGTATCATGATTAATGGCTGAAATATTACGAATACTCAGAGAAAGTTTGTCAAAATGGTCCAATTCAATTAGTTTAGATATGTTTCTGAGCTCTAAATTTAGCGTGATAAAATGATGTTTCTTTTCTATCTTATGGATTAACTGGACAACAGCTCATTTGTTGATCACATATGTTATAAGCCTCAGATACCTTACTTAATATTCATAACAATAGATTATAACTTCTCTTATTTTGCCTATGGGAGAAAAATTAGATTTGACAGATTTTTTTCCAATTTTCTAATTTTTCTTTGTGATAAATAATTTCTAAATGAAACAAATTATTACTTTTATTTATTTAGTCTGGATAAATGAATGAAAAGAACTCTCCCTCAGAGATGAAATGCTCATAAAGAGGACAGTTTTCTTTCATCTCTACTTAAATCTCAAAACATAAATAAATGTACTTTGTTTGATATGCTTAGGTTTAAAACACAAACGCTTCTAAAACAATGCACTAAATGGAATCTACACAAATTGCTATCAAAAAGTGAATGATCTATACAATATTCTTAGTTTTGTCACACTCTCAATTTCACGTATGTACATTTAACATCTTTGTTTCTTCAAACTACTCTGATACAATGTGTTAGGCTTGATTAAAAGTAGGGATTGACATTTAGTGTCAAACCACAGCTTGTAAGCTTGACATTTAAAGTTGTATGTAGTACATTATATATATAGACACACACACACACACACACACACACGGAGTCTCTGGCAAGAATTGCACGAGACAAATACATGCAGTTTTATCAATTGCTTTAACATATGCCTTTCACCTGTATTTTTAATTACATTTACAAAGCAAAACAAAATTGTGTTGGATTTCTGTTCGTACACAGGCGTTGTGACCATATGACCATATCCTTTCATCCTCAATGGTTAGCTGCAGTCAACTTAAGCAATTTTATTAAAATCCACTAAAAAAATCCATTAAAAGACACTTTCTGGGGTTGATAAACATAATAGTAGAGAACAGTGAAATAAGCAAGATAAGGCATAGTTTTCTTATGGGATTGAAGGTTACAATGTTACAGAAGTTTGCAGTGCAGCCTTGATACCCATATTCCCTCTGTTTATTCAGGGATCTGTCTTGTCCCATCAAAACGCTCTTTTCTTGATAAATTACAAAATCACACATTAAATCTGACAGCATTCCTCAATTTGACCTTTCTTACACATGGGTTTTTTTCAGAGCATATACTGTAACTTATCCAGACACTATGCAAATGTCTGTCAGAATATAGACATTTATTGACACCTTACAAACAAGAACATTGACCGAGATAGTTAAGTAGCACCAAGCCAATCTAGACATTGATCTCCACCGATACCTGTGGGGATGTCTCAAGATTTCTATGAAGAGAGCTGAGTGATTACTGGAAAGTACTGAATCAGCACAAAAGGGAGGATTTATAGATATAGAAGCCGTTTCAGTTCAACTTTATACACTTCATACAAATAACTATAAAATGTGCACAGCAGAATTCTGATTTAAATATTTCTTCTAGGGGCCTCTTGTCTTGTTCTCACATCTGTGTCCACTTTGGCTTGAAATTTTTTTTTTTTTTTAATCATTTGCTATAGAGTCTTTCCCTCCCTCAGGTAATCTGTAAAAAAGTCTGATTACCTACTTTCCCTACTGTTGTACTCCATCAGTTCTGGGTTCTTTGGACAAAAGACACTGAAAATAACTGGCAAATTTAAAGCTAAAGAGTTGCTCCCAGAGTCAGAACATAATGTAATAGGTATTTTACTGCTTTCATTTTCTGAATTGGTTTGGAGGGAAAAAAAAAAAAATCAGATCCTAAGTAACTTCCTTCCAAAAAAGTACAAACAACCAGAATTCTGTTCTGGGATGGTGTTCAACCCTCGTTCTCCTGTAAATGGAGATCTTGTCTTGACTATTTTAGCCAACTCTGTGTGATTCTGTTTCCAGTTAATCTGGAAGACTGATGCTCTTGTGTGTTGCACAGTCCGATTCAGTGACAGTAGAAGTAAGAGTGACAAACATCCATCTCACATCAAACCTTACAGAAAAGTCAACCTTTTTTAATGTGAGAGTTAAGACAGGTTCATACTTAAGAACTAAAATTTAGATTTTTTTCTTATATAATAACTGTGAACACCCTGTGCTAATTTGTGCAGAATCACAGATGCCTATGTGGTAGACTAAATATCAGACTTTTCTTCCCTTCCAAAAATATGTATTTGGTTGTTCAAGTACTCTCAATTGTAAAGCTGTCTGCAGTAACATTCTTTAAAATGGTTTCAGCTAGCTTCTTTACTTCATTTTCCCAACAGTCCCCTGTATCTATATTAACTGAATATCTTCTATACTGTATATCTCTACCAACTTGCTAATACTACAAGAAGAAAAATGAATGGTAAGACATGATACCTGTACATAATAGACTTAGTGTTTGATGATATAAATAAAAATAAAGAATTCGAAGTCACCGTAGTTATCTCAGTGATATGGGCCTTTCTTATTTGTTGTTGTTTAGCCAGTTACAGAAATACTCTCTATCCCATTAGTTTTCAGTAAACATATTAATGAAAAATTTAATACAAATACAGTGTCATGAGTGTTTAAATAGAAGTACATCCCACATTATTAGAGCACTGAGGAGGAAAAAATGAATTGGCTGAGTTTCATGATGGTTTTCATATTTGGGTCGATAGATGAAGAGAAATGTAAAACAATAATGCCAGACATGGAGAAATAATGAATCACTGGATTTAAGGCACAGGTGTGTCCTAAATTGCTAGATCAAACCAACCTCAAGGCACAAATTTTGACATTTTGCCAGAAATGCTTGTCAATTATATTGTGTAAGGAGACTCCTGGCCAGGGAGTAAAGTAATCTATATCTAAACATTTTCTCTAGACAAGCTAGTGGTTTCTGATACCCAATGAGTAATTAGATTTTTGATGTGGTATGTGGTGAGAGAAAATTGAGTGGAGATGCTCAGAATAAAAGATTATGGTTATTATTTTGTAATGGGTTGAGTAGAAAATTAATTAACAACTTAACCTGTGGTTTGACATTTTTAAAAGTTTAGACTTTAAAAATATTTATCATGTACTTCTTCTTTTCCAGAGTTTAATGGACATAAACCCTTCATAAATGCATGGTAAGCTATAATGTTTAATTTCTTTGTTGAATATGCTTTCTAAAAGTAAAGGAAAAATGTTGATGGCCTTGTAAATTAAGCCCCATAAGTACAATTTATGGTTTGGGGTCATACTTTTTTTATTAAAAATGGAAAGCCTTTTTTTTTTTTTTAATCTGAGTCATACAATCTAAATCTCAGGGTGAAAATCTGTCATAGTTACAAAAATTGAAAATAAAATGTATCTTGTGGGTTTACAAAATCCTCAGCATTACTGACTTTCAGATGTTTAATTTCACAGTTCTAGTCAGCAAAAGGTGAGTGAATTAAAAAATAAGCCATTATTATCTGTAAGGAAAATGTCAAACAGAAGTGAAGACAAAATTGGAGAACTAAAGATTTGACCAATTCGTGTCTAGATGGCTTAGAATGATAGAGGGTTTTAATAGTCACTAAATAGCTATTTCTTGAATAAATATCATCCATAAAAGAGGATAAAAGAAGACGGGGTGGGAAATGAAATCATTTAAGAGTCATGCCTCTAAAGGCACTAGGATTACTGAATGTAGTTTTAACTCAACCACTGCATTAAAATCCCAGCTACATAACCAGTAATAGGTTTGAAATTGTATAAATTGGTAGCCACACTTTGGGATTTTCAAATTTCCTAACCATTTTTAGAATTATATAGACTGATTTATGATAATTGCTATACCCCATGGTGTTGCATATTGTCCCTGAGTGAAGCTGTTGGGGAACACTGG
This sequence comes from Enhydra lutris kenyoni, assembly GCF_002288905.1. Lineage (NCBI taxonomy): Eukaryota > Metazoa > Chordata > Mammalia > Carnivora > Mustelidae > Enhydra > Enhydra lutris. The sequence continues at coordinate 67,931,319 of NW_019154093.1, forward strand.
GGAATAAGCAGGGATGAATGGGTCTGCCAGAGACAACATCTTGTATACAGTCAGGTGTGAAGGTAGCTACTGGGAAAAATGCTAGATGAAATGATACTCCTCATTTATTTCACTGTTTAGTCATGTGCTTCTTTTGTCCCTTAAAACTCTGAATGTCACTTAAAACATGCATTTACATCTACAGGATCTTAAGAATAAAAGAAAAATCAAGAAAAGATAAGAATATTAAAAAAGAATTACCATGTTGGGATCAGAGAGGTTACTATGTTAGTCCAATGTCCACATCATGGCTTAAATTTGTCCCTGAGCTTTTAGCAACCAGTGCAAAGAAGAATGTGTTTACCCATGTGATTCAACATTGTCATAAGACTTTTAATGCCATACTTATCAGAAGCAGTAAAAATGTTCCTAACACTGGTACTTATAATTACATATTTTCATATGAGAAAGGCACTATGGAATGTAGTGAAGATCCTCAAAATCTTTACAGATTCAATAAAAGGGAGGCGAGATGATGCATAGAAGCCAAGTGGCATATGATAGATCGCTAAATAGGTGGTCTGGTATTGGTGTTTAAGAGAGCAACATATAAAATAGTTCATAGGCAATTAATACCATATATTCTACAGAATATGCCCAGGTCATTATAAACTTTATTCATATGTGTATTGTCACTAAAATGAGAATTAATATTTCTTAAAAATATTCTCAGAATATTTTGAGAATATTTTTAAACTAATTAAAAAATGCAGCTGTGGAAAAAATAAACTGAGTTATGATCCAAGCTCAGTAATAAAAATAGTGGAATGGCACTCAAATAAATAAACATGGAAATATTCTGGATCTTACTTTAATTGATTGGTAACATTAATTTTTCTATGCATTGTGCAAATCCACATATCTCTCACCAAAATGAACAAACCTTTTCTCTAAGTGTTTAGATCATTACTACACACTCATTGATTTATTTAAGAAATGTTTGTTAGTGTCTCTTATCAGTCAGCACTGTTCTAAATGCTTGAGATATAGTCATGGACAAAATGGAAAAATCCATACCTCCATGGATCTCACATTATAGCAAGGATAGATATTCAATAAACAAGAAATAAAATACATAATTATAAGAAGATTTTTGATAAAATTGTGGAAAAACAAAAAAGTAGAGCAGGGTAAAGTTAGGAATGCAATTGTAAATTGCATGGTCAGAATAGGTCTCACATGGAGAAGGTGAAGAAGCAGAGATTGAAAGAAAGTAAGAGGATTCTGGTAAAGAACATTCAGTGTATAAGAAATAGTGACAGGGCTTAAAGGTCAATGTGCCTGTGAGGCTGCCTTGCTCTTCATAACTAGCATGGTGATCTTTAATAAGTGTTCTTAAGTTCATATGCTTCTTTTACTAACCCTGCCTGTGTATTTATAAATCTGACATTTCTTTTTAGGAGGAGAATAGAAAGCCCTCACACGTCACAGAGCAGGACTGAGATCTTGTGCATAACTCTCAAGCACTGAAAACTGTGAATAGACACCACTAAATCCACATAGAATCAGGAAATGAGATTAGCCATTCTGCCCCCTCACTGATTAACAACACCCTGTCCCTTTTGAGCTTTCTTGGCTAGGCAGAAAACTTGGAGTTGGCTTTTGGACAAGAGTCCATCTTCTCCCCAGATGGCCAGGCTCCTGAATAAATCTCAAATTCCTTTTCAAGCAACACTCATCTCTGAGTATTTGCTCTTTGAGTAACAGGCAGCTGAAGTAGGCATTCAGTAACACCTGTAATCCTTAAGGAACAGTTTATGATCCAATGTACCTGGACTTGTGTTGAGCCTAGAGTAGAGTTTGTACTACCTATATGTTCCAAACATTGCAAAGACACACTTATATACTTTTTTTCGAATGTAATTATCTGAAATTCAAATTTAATTGAAATTAAATATATATTTCAACCTTGGTCAGAGGATAACATGGTTAGGGTTTAAAAGATCATTAAGAATATGTATGAGTACCTGCTTATATTTATTTAAATAAACACTTTATCTTTTGTATTGTTATTTTTTTAAAGATTTTATTTATTTGACACACAGAGAGAGAAATCACAAGTAGGCAGAGAGGCAGGCAGAGAGAGAGGCGGAAGCAGGCTCTCTGCTGAGCAAAGAGCCTGATACGGGACTCGATTCCAGGACCCTGAGATCATGACCTGAGCCAAAAGCAGACTCTTAACCATCTGAGCCACCCAGGCACCTTGGAAATATTCTATATCTTAACTGGACTAGTTATTATACAGTTGTATACATTTTTAAAAACTCATCAAAATGAATATCTAAAAAGGGCAAATTTTTTCTGTCTACAAATTATACTTCAGAGTATAGACAGGGTATAGACAGGGTTTAAAAACATTACTTGCAAAATAAAAAAAAATCAAATACCTATGTGTATGTATAATAAGAGATATGTCGGGAAAATAATTAAAAACACCTAACTGATGTTTTGGGTGATTTAGAATTATTAAATGGCTAATTCTTCTCAAACTGATCTTGAGATTCAATGAAATCACCATCATGATACCAGAAAGTTGCTGTTTTTGTTTTCCTGTGAGTGGGAATGGGATTTTGGGAATAAGATAGTTCTAGAATTTGTAAGAAAATAGAAAATTTAAAGAAGCTTTGAAAATTCTAAAGACAATGAAAAACAACAGTGAAGCACTTGCACTTGAAAATATTAATAATTATTATCAAGCTATAGCAATTAAAACAGTATGACATTTATTCAAGGATAGATAGACTACTTGCATAGAATTGAGAATCAAGAAAACACCCCCACAAAGGTCATCTGACAACAAAATAGGTGCAAGTGCAATGAACTTGGAAAATGATGTTTTCAACAAATCATGTTGCATCCATGGATGTATCCGTATGAGAAAAAAATCCATTTTGATCATTACTTCACACCATACCAAAAAAAAAAAAAAAAAAAAAAAAAAAATCCAGATAGTTCATAAACCTAAATGTGAAAGTAAAATATACAGCATCCATAAAAATTATAGGACAATAGCATCATATATGTGCATATTTTAAAAATTATTTATTTTAGAGATAGAAAGAAAGTGCATTGGGGAGGGGCAGAAAGAGAGGGAGAGAGAGAGAAACCCAAGCAGACTCCAGTGCTGATCTCAGAGCTTGAGGAGGGGCCCAATCTCAGGACCCTTAGATCACCACCTGAGATGAGACCAAGAGTCAGCCACTCAACCAGCTGTACCACCCAGGAGCCCCTATGCAGATTTTTCTTCAACATGAAGCAATAAGCACAAACAATAAAAGATACAGTGATAAATCTGTACAAAAACTATAAAGATATGTCTGTTAGAAGGCACCAGTAAGGGACTGAAAAAGTAAGTCACTGATTATGAGAAAATATTTTCACTACACATATCTTGTTTTAAAAAAAGAAAAACTTGCATAAACCTATAAATTTATTTAAAAAATAGACAATGGAGGATCCAAATTAAAGCCAAAAAGAATACAGCATGTTTCTCAACACCATTAATCAATTACAAAATTCAAATTATAACCCAAAAGTGACAAACAAACTCACCAGCCTGGGTTAAATTAGAAACACTGCAGCAAGTGCCACCAATGATAAGGAGGAGCTGGAATTCTCATAACTTGCTGGTGGAAGTACATTGATGTAATGAATCAGTGGCTCTTCCTGAGATCAGTAATAGGATGATCTTAAACATTAAGGGAACCCCAAAATGGGACAAATCTATTCCATTAGTAGAAAAAACCAAGAACATTAGTTTATGCATTCACTTATGTGCCTAATACATTTATAAGTATAAATGAAAACAACTCATATGAGCAAGACTAACTAAAATTATATCTGGGGCCTTGGTGGCACAGTTGGTTGAGCACCCAACTCTTGGTTTCAGCTCAGGTCATGATCACAGGGTGATAAGATTGAACCCAGAGACCAACTTCATGCTCAATGGGGAGTCTGCTTGAGATTCTCTCTCTCTCTCTGCCTCTCTCCCCTGTGCTCTCTCTCTCTCTCCCAAATAAAGAGATAAATCTTCTAAAAAGTGTATCTAAAGGTTACATATATACTTAGTTAAAAAACCCCACACATTAAATGTATGGATATTCTGCTACTAAAAATAAACACTGGCATAGTACCAATTAATTTCTGGGACATTTACTCTTCAGTAAAAGTGTACCTTTAAAATCTTCAGTCATAAACCCAATCTAAAAGCTAAGAAAAATTAAACTGCCAATGGCTCCTCTGGCAATAATTTAAAATATTTTGCCTGGAACTGCAGAGTTAGAAGTAACCATGTGTTATCCATCCAGGAAACCAAAGAATTGTCTCAGTAGTTTGTGAATTATAGGGGGTTTAACTAGACTGTGGCCAACGGCCCATGAGCAATGCTCTACATAGCATTGTGTTGAGTTACATTCCCCAAGAATGCCTAGACACAAGTCAGTACTTTATTCCTATGAAGCTCAAAGCATTATACATCAAATGATTGCTAGACAAGTTCTTCAATTCCGAGGGATAGATCTCAGGAGAAAACCAAAATGTGATTAGAGAAAATTTCAGTCTAGATGGTCATAATCATCATAACTATTAAATGCCCATTCACTACAGTGACTGTCATTTTTATCTACGTGAGGAAAAGCTTTGTATTTTATTTCCAAAGCTTTTATTGGCTTGTTTTTAGAAAGTGTATCCATTAAAAAAATATGATCATAGAGTCAAGGCCTTGCATCTCACAGAAGGAAAGAAAAACTTCTTTGAATTGAGTGTCTAAAAATAATAAAAGTTTCTTTCTTTATGCATTTCATGTAGCAAGTGACAGCTGTCTTTCACTTTCTAAAAATCTTGATTAAATGCAATAGTAGCAAAATCAATCTTTTCCTATTTAACTCCCTGCAATAAAAGACAAGGAAACAACATCATATTATAAATCACTGTGAAACTAGCACCTGGGAATCACCCCTAATGTTTCATATAATATTCTTTATCAGAAGGAGTTATAAATTACTAACATTATCTTTCTACATTATCTTGGTGAGGGGATTAAAGTTGCACTTAGAGAATTAACATAGAATTTAAAATAATACATGGATATTGTTTGTAGTTCTTTTTTCTTTTTTAAGATTTTATTTATTTATTTGACAGACAGAGATCACAAGTAGGCAGAGAGTGAGAGGAGGAAGCAGGCTCTCTGCTGAGCAGAGAGCCCCATATGGGGCTTGATCCCAGGACCCTGGGATCATGACCCAAGCCAAAGGCAGAGGCTTTACCCTCTGAGCCACCCAGGCACCTCTATTGTTTATAATTCAAGCCAGGCGAATTTACTTATTCAGCATTCCTGTTGCGAAATCATCTACAAAGTAATAGCAAAAGTGACCAGAGAATTGAGAAATAAATACTTATCTAAAATGGACTAAATTGAAACATTTCATGGTACATGAACAAGAATGAGTATTGTGAATGATATATACAACGTATTAGTAGTAGAAATGCAAAGAATACATCCCTCATTGGTCTTTTATGTAAAATGTTTAAAATTTTGAAGGTTTTCTTTGAAAAGTAAGAGATAACTGCAAGTGTTTTGGATTTAAGGGTGGACATATGTTGTGCATCAAATGTAATTTTATGAGTAATTCTATTTGCAGATTGATTAAGGATGACTTAAAAGAAATTTTGCTTATATAGCTCACATGTTGCATAATCATTTGTGATAAATAAGAAAATTTTGATTTGGAACTAGATTGAAAGTATTTGATGCTTAGTACTATATGTTGGCTAACTGAACATAATAAAAAAAAAAAAACTTTTTTTATAGTGGGGTATTCACCCCCACTAAATTGAAGTAACAAGCTGTTCTATTTCCTATTTTACAGATTTATCTCTTTCATAAGCCAAACTTTAATATTAATAGTTCTGGAAATAACAGTTGTATATCTATCTTTTTCCAATTAAAAAGCCTATTGTACAATGAAAATTAAAATGAGATACAATTTCACATAGCATGCTGAAAATAATATTTTAAAATGCAATAACTAGTGTAAGGAGATAGAATAGATTCAAATATTCCCAACTGAAGGGCACGTTAGTATAATTATTATTAGGAGAAATTTCACTATATTTAGCTAAAGAATTAAGAGTATATATGATCTGACTGAATATGCCTACATCAAGAAAAATTTTAAGGAAAACATTAAGGTGCACAAAATTATATCGAACTGGATGTTGGGAGTAGTGGGGTTTTTTTTGTGCTAATAAGCATATCAAGTCTCAACTTCAAAAAGCTAAGAGCTGATTAAACAGGAAATGCCACATTTATGTTCTAGAAAAAAAAACGTGTTACTATAAATTACGTTGTAAGAGAATATTTACTGTTGTGCAAGTGTTTTGAAAAAAAGGTAACCAAAAAAGTGTACAAATGAATAAAGAATAAAACTGTTCTTTAGAGATTCTCATAAAAACAGCTAAGAAAATTTAAGTCATTCTCATCATCATCATCATCACTCTTATCATCACTGTCATCGTTGGAATAAAAACTCAGCAATCTAGGAAAGAAAGCACCTTTTTTAACTTGATAAAGGATATTTTTAAAAGAACAATGAGAAGGAATTTTTATAATGGTGAAATGTTAAAAGCTATTCTCTGTCATCAGGAAATAAGACAAGAATGGGTACTTTCACACTTCTATTCATCATTGTCTAGGTTGTTATAGCCAGTACAGTAAATTAGGAAGAGGAAAAAAAAGGGGGGGGTAATAAAAGGTGCAATAAAAGGAATAAAATTTAAAAAAAATTTTTGTAATGAAAGGAATAAAATTAAAAAAAATCAAAGAAGACCTAGATTAAATGTTGTATGTACCATGTTAATAAATTGAAAGGGTTGAGATTTAAAGACATCATCTCTCCCTTAACTAGACAAATATTTATTGAATAAATAGCTTTATTCCAGCATACCTCAAGATTCTAAACTTTTTTTCAGGGAAAAATAACAAGCTAAGAGTCAAAATAATCCTGATGGAGGGCAAATTAGGAAGACTTGCTTGATTTCACAGATATCAAAATGATCACAATAGAGTAATTGGTACAGAATGATTTTTGCAAAAAAAAAAAAAGTGGAAAATAGAATAGACTAATGAGTCTGGAAAGAGACTCACACATAGATGGACACTTGGTTTATGACTAAGACGCAGCTCCAAAGGAAGTGGAAAGGATATTCTTTTTTAAAAGATAATAAAATAATTGAATTAAATAGAGAAAATGCATCTTAACATCCACCATGCATCTACTTGAATGATTACAATAAAGCTTCCAAAAGATCACATGGAAAATTATCTTCATGCTAAGGAAAAAAAATAGTCTCTCAATAGGTAATAAAAAGTATGAGTTGTAGAGTAAATAAATAGCTATGAAATTAGATTACATTAAAACTATAAACCCTCCATTAATAGACAAAATTAAGAGAATGAAAGACAAGGAGGATATATTGGCCATACATACACCTCCCTAGGGCTCAAATCCAGAGCATAAACTGAACTTAAAGACAGAATAGACAATCCGTTAGACAACAGACTTTAACAAACACTCTATGGAAAAGAGAATATCTAAATATAAAGAAAAAAAATATATGAAGAGACTCTTTTTAGTTGCCAGGCAAAGCAAATTGAAATAAAAATGTTACTATCTACATTCTGTTCAGAATCGCTGAAATTAAACAGAATGAAAATTCCAAGAGTCAAGGAAAACATGGTGCAGTTGGAACTCTCTCAACTAGTGGTGTGAGGTTGGGTACAGGCACTTTCAATAAACATTTGCCAATTATTTTGTAAATTTGAAAAAAAATTCAAGTCCTATGGCTTAATAACTCTATTCCTAAGCACAAACTCAACAGAAATGTAAACATATATGGACCAAAATAAAAGTATAGACTCTCCATAGCTGCTTTAATTAATTGCCAAAATACCAAATAGTTTAAGAAGTAGTTTAAGAACACTAGAATGGATAACTGTTTTACTTATTCAGTGGAAACTCCACAGTGAAAATGTACAAACGCTCCTGCATGAAAGTATGCGGGTAAATCTACAAATGTAACGTTAAGCTAAAGAAGACAGACGCAAACTAATACACACTATATGATTCCATTTATATACCATTCAGAAACAGGCAAAGTATATTTGTTTTATTGGACATCAGGGTGGTATTACCTTTGGGGAAAGGGAGAATAGAGTTTAAGAGAGGCCATAGAAGAGTCCTCTGGGGCAGTTTTAATACTTTGTTTATTGCTCTGGATGCAAATGAACAAATGAACATGTTTTCATTTTGTAGTAATTCATGAAATTTCTGTCTTACAATTTGTATGACTTTGTGTAAGTATACATTTTAAGGAAAGTATTTATTTATGAAACAACATCCAAAATTGTACTTGTTTTTCATGACTAGACTACACTTTGATGGTTGTAATCACAAGATATAAATATATATATACATATATTTATATTTATATAAATATAGTAGTGGTGTGAGTGTGTGTGTGTGTGTGTGTGTGTGTGTCTGTGTGTGTTGGATGACTGAGAAGATAAATGACTAAATTTAGGATATTGATTCAGTGAAGGCATGAGTGGGGCTAGGAGAAATGTCAGCATTCAGGGAGGTAACTTAAATTTAAATTGTACTTAAAAACCTGAGAATCGGTTCTCAGTGAAATGAGTGTGGCAAGTACACAACAAATGATCAGAACTATGCTGGATGTGACTCAGGGTGAGGGTCTTACATGAAGAGATGAGTGTAAATCAGAGAATCTAGAAAGGAGGGGCAGAAGACAGTAGGAGTTAAGCTGTAGATTTGCAGGCATCTAGGGTAAAGTTTTTGTGTTAATTCACAATCTACAGATTTGAGAGAGCATTGTCTTCTGATTGCTGCCTTCTTCAGACCAAAGTGATTCAAGGATTGGGAGTGTCTGAAGTAACAAGTGAATGCCCTCAGGTCCTGAACACACGTTGGGCACTTAGTGAAGTACTAATCTAGACTTTGTGTAACATAATGAGTTTTGGAAAAAGATTTCATTTCGTTTCATTTCATTTTCTTAAATTCTTACAGGAAAATGTAACTTGCAACTGAGAATCATTTGTCTTTTTTTTTTTTTTTTTTTACTAATTTTAGTGCTTCTTTGGTTAATAAATAGTTCCCAGAACACAAGAAAAAGAAATTCTGTTTTCTAATATGCAAGGAATTTTACATTGAAATGTAAATATAATCATCAAATTATAAAAAAATCTAGAAAAAGAAAAATATATAAAGAATGTACAGATGTGTAGCTCCAATCCAGAAACTGGGTTTTAAAAAGAAAAAGTACTAAAATATCTATATATCAATACCTATGTCTATATACAGGTTGCTTTCATTTTTCCTAATTGATTATTGATGATAAAGGTGAGCTATCTGATAAGAAAATGCCACTGCGTCCTCATTTAGATTCCTCCTTAGCGTTAGAGATAATTTTGATTCTTCCTCATTACATGTGAAAATAATTAAAATTATACCCACAAATTTCAAGATTCCATCCCTTTTAAGATGTGTTTTTCCAACATATTAAAATGTATTTGGATACATTGGCTTGCTTTGTTTTGTTCCTCAGTAAACAAGTCACATTTATTCTCAGGAAAGATTTATCATTTCTGAAAGTCACACAGGTACTTAAATCATGAGCTTAAAGCAGTTTTAAAAATGTAACTACAGATAGACTGTGACCTTTTAGAAGGTGAAAAGACTTATTTTTGAGCCATATGGTCAGCCTCAGGCTTAAGACATTAAAATCGAGGCTGGAGGGAGTTCAAACAATGACACTGATGAGTGCATATGTCCCTACATTAGATGCACCAAAAGACAGCAAGAAAATCCTTTATGACAACTTGTCTGTTGCCATTCATGCAATCCTTGCAAAAGGAAGAGAATCATTCTCGGATATGTCAATGCCTGAGTTGTTAGAACCACAACAAATTGCATGAAGTTATTTCAAATACAGTTTTAAGCAATATTTAAAGGGCCAAAAAAGTGAACAGATCACAGTCTGGGGGGCATTTCTGATTGGTTTATCCCAAAAGTACCTGAATTATTACATTTCTCCTCCCTTGATATTCATTCCTGGGATGTTTTCTATAGGATAAAAATAAACTGACCTGAATCCTTGCCCTAAAGTCATGATTCTCATAGTACATTACTCAGGGTAAATATCTAGACACTGATTTAGTTAATTTTTAGAAAGCTATTTTACTCTCAGCTATAAGAGATACAATCATTTTCTCCATTGATTCTCATAGCAATAAGGCAGATAATTCTTCCTTCTAAATAATATTTGCTTTTTTCAGGCTGAAAGGCATTTATAAAGATGGAGAATGGCAAATTGATGTGACAGCTTGTAAAATTTCATATTTACTCTTTCTTTTTCCATGATTTAAAATTAGAATCATGATGCAAATTTTCTAACACTATTATTTCACCTTATCACTCCAGGCTTGAGAGTCTAGGGGATTCTCAAATAGTTAATGGCAGGAAGAAGAATCAAATACATATCATATTTACAGGTTTCAATATGAAACAAATACACTTGGTAAGACTCTTGTGGTCTCCTTATTAAATAGATCATATAAATGATTTTGTTCATGAATACCATAGAATTTTGTTTTTTTTTCAATTATTATCTTTATCATCATCTGTTTTCAAATCCAAGATAAAATAATTTATTTAAATGGGCCTTGGATACATACTTTTTATTTCTTCTTCTTTTTTTTTAAAGATTTTATTTATTCATTTGACAGACAGAGATCACAAGTACATAGAGAGGCAGGCAGAGAGAAAGGGGGGGAAACAGTCTCCCCCCTGAGCAGAGAGCCGGATGCAGGGCTCGATCCCAGGACCCCCGAGATCATGACCTGAGCCGAAGGCAGAGGCTTAAACCACTGAGCCATCCAGGTGCCCCTGGATACCTACTTTTTCAAGGTGATTGTTTAACATTAGGGTGGGCTAGTCCTTCTCTGTACTGCTGTGAGCCTACTTTATTGACCATGCACTTGAGTGCCCATGTGGTATCAGATCCAAAAGTATGTCCTATCACTGCACCTCAGCATTGCTATTATAATATGTTATACTGATGATGAGTACTGACTTATGGAAATGGAACATTAAAAAATATATACAGAGAGGGCATTTTCCTTAAGGGAATTAATAAATTCTAAAAGATATATGCTTATTTTACAGGAGGGTTGAATAATAACCATCAGAAGGGAAATCTTGTTGTATCAAGAGAAGGAAATATTTTAATTTTGGTAAATGAGAAATATAGTACATCAGATTAGTGGTCTCAGGAGATATTGTGGAAGGGAAGATGGGATAATGAAAACTGCTCAGGATTTACTGTTTTACAACCACAAGAGTGAGATGAGCCAGGGGCACAGTTTGGCTTGACTGATGAGCAGAGCTAGCTGTGAGCCAACTGAGAACAAACTCATATACTACTATTGGTTAGATCAGTTTGGAGGTTGCTTATGAAATTTTAATGCAAAAAGCTATATGTAAATAGTAATTAGATGTAAATCCAAAGCTTCTTTAGCTAGTTCCATCTTAGGAAATGATTTAGGGAACTTTTGGCAAAGTTGTGTTCTCCACCAACTTGGTCATTGCCATTGCAAATACACTAGATATACATGAATTCATGTTGTCTCACTTGTCCTGTCTCAGGCCTTCAGGACATACCAGGGCATCTTAGGAAAAGCAATATAAATTCCTCTATGTATACCGATGCTAATCTGCACTTACTTTCCCCTCAAACCCAAGTCTGTTGCTGGTCTTGCCTGGTTATTCTGACTAGGTAACCCATCCCTACTTTGTGGAGTTTTTCTTGAGCTCACAATAAACTAATCTTAAAGGTATTCATGTTAAGTTAACCAATAACTTTTATACTATAACTGCCCACAGTGGCTGTATTTCTACCAAGTGAATATGCCTTCCAACCAGAGAGAGATACTTACCCCAACTGGAGCATCAGGTTCTTTCTAACGTGAACTTACAGTTTGGATTTTAACATCTCAGGTTAAATCGCTCTCTTGGATGGAGAAGGTATGAAACTGAGGAGCTGTGGTGCTATGGTGTGGCCCTCATGAGGGCTTCAGAGAAGCTGAGGAAATGCCTTTGCTAAATTCTGAACCAACTGAGGGACAGATAAAAGAGATAACTAGATAAATCAAAATACCAGTTACTACATGGATACAATCCAGATTGGAGAACATGCTTTAGTTTTGATACTATGTGGTATTTGTAATTCGGCACACTGCTGCACCACTTCACAGTGCAGGATTCAAAACAAGAGCTGTCCCCATGGGGATAGTTTTTTTTTGTTTGTTTGTTTTTGTTTTTGTTTGCTTTCAATAGGCAGATCCCCTTTTCCTCCAACCAAAATTTGAAATTCACCAATAAGATAAGCCAGTCTTCTCATGGAACAAAGAAGTGGCCAGAAGACAATACTGTTCCTCCAATCAGGAGTCCTTCCCATGGAAGGAGGCATCAGAAGTAGAAAGTTCGCTGATTAACATAGAGGAAAGAGTGAGGAGGACATTCATCAAATACCAGTGACCACCTAGATTCTTCACCTAAAATGGAATTCATCTCCATTTTTACTTCCCCCATCTAAGCAGTCACACACCATCACTTTTTAAGTGTTTTTTTTTTCTTGTCATTTAAATTAAAAGTTGTGGATCTAACTTTAATATTGCTTTATCCTGTCTTCTCTAAACCAGACAATAATCCCATCACACTTTTCTTTACCAAAAGAAATATTCCTAAATTATTTTTTTCATTATTCCATCATCTATAATCAAACCAGCATTTTTCAGAGCATTGAGAACACTGGCCCTCCAAAATCTCTGCAAAAACAAAAACAAAAACAACTTTCTGTGATGTTTATGAACATTTAAAAAATGCCACATGCTTTACCATTGTAAAGATCTAAATGCTCATGAGAAGAGATGTCTTCCAATAAAGAAACCTCGTTGACTTGTTTAATACAAAATTTCCAATCTTATTTCAACACAGCAACTTAAGTAAATAAAATAATAGTTTCTAGAACCTCTAAGAACCAGTGTTCTGTGAAACACACTTTGAGAAATGCTTTCCCAAAATATTTTAATAACTTTCTAACTAGTTCCTGGCTTCAAAGGTACTCATGCCAAACTAACCAACACATGTTATGATATACTTTTCCTGTTTAAAAACATTCTGTATATCTGCCTTTTGGGCAAAAATAAATTCAAACTTTGCAAGGTAATTTTCAAAGTCAGGTACAATTTTTACTCAAGCTATCTTTTTAGATGAAACTACCACTTTTCCCTAAAACAAAATTCTTGTGGAAGTCAAACATATTCTCTTATTAGACAAGTAACCCAAGGTCCCTAATTTTCAGGTTCTCCATTCTTACCTTATAACTAAAATTATATATCAATCCTTTCCTGACTCACCCTTCCCTGTTTGCACATAAAACTCATTACATTCTGTGCACTGGGATTTATCCTGTTTTTTATGTGTTTTACATATGTTTGATATATTTTATACATGTTTGATACGTATTGGGCCAACATGTGTCCAGACTCAATGGGCTCAGAAAAAATATACTGTAATGGTTGAGAACTGTGGATCCACATCCTAGCCACTATCACTTTGTAGATATATGACTTCAAGCAAATTATTTGTTATTTTGTGTGTCTTTTTCCTTATGTCAAAACTGCAAATAAATATTACTTGGCAGGATTTTCGTGAATATTAAACGAGAGTGTATATATACAGATAACAGAGTTTCTTAATATGTATTAGGATTAATATTCGATTGCAGATTTCTTCATATCAATATCAAGCTTTTATGTTTCTTTGTAATGGTCCACTTTGGTTTTTTGTTTGTTTGTTTGTTTTAAAGATTTATGTAATTGAGAGAGAGAGAGACAGATGAAGAACATGCCTGAACAGGTGCACACACACAAGTTGGGGGATAGGAGGACCCCTCAGGGAGAGTATCCCAAGCAGACTCTCTGCTGAATGTGGAGCTCTATGTGGGGCTCCATTTCATGACCCTGAGATCAGGACCTGAGCCTAAAATCAAGGGTCCCACACTTAGCCAACTGAGCCACACAGGAATCACTGTAGTGTCTCCTTTTGCAGACAAAGAAATTTGTTTATGGGAAATACTTATGAAATATTTTCTGGAGTAAAAAATATCAGAACTTTAAGGATTCATAAGGGCCATAAAATCTAGTGTCCTCATTTTATAGATTGGAAGCTGACATACTGAACATGCAGTTTACTTGCCCAGTGTAACACAGTTGATTGATGATACATGCAGGAATAGTCCTTTGGGCCAAGACCTATCAGATACAGATTTTAATTAATGACTGACCTAAGAAAAGTCTGGCAAGCTACAGATAATTCAATACTGTAGTTTACTCCAAAGTAAGCAGTCTTCATGTAATACAGAGGTAAAATGCAAAAAAGGTCCCAAAATTCTTGTGTCCACATCCTCTGAGTAACTTTATGTGGTCTCCCACAATCTTTCATTGGCCATGTGAATTGCTTTGAAAACTAACTAAGATGTTATTAAGTATGAACAAAAGTCTGAAAAACATTTGTGAGTAAAGCTTTATTTTCCTCAGATCTCTTGGAACCCTCTGGGCACCGTGTGAAAATGTTCACACAAGCTTGTTGAGATAAGAGACCACAGAAGAAAGAAATGAGATGTTCCAGTGTAGCCCCCTCCCCACATTCCAGAACAACCTGCGCCAGCCCGCCTGTCGACTCACACCACAGAGCATGAGTGTGTCAGGCAAAGATTCACCGTTTGATCCCAGCCCAAATTTCTGACCCATAGAATCATGAGGTAAATGAAAGGTTGTTTTAAGCCACTAAGTTTGGGGGTGGAGTGTTACACAGCAAAAGTAATCCAATCGAAACTATTTTGTGGATTGGTAATTAATTAAATGTTTTATGAAAAATAGGCAGATACTTGCTCAGTGCAAATCCCCTCATACATAAGAAGAGGTTACTTTCCCCTAAACAAAATTCTTATTTGGTTAATAAGATATACCATAGACCCAGATATCATAACATTGAGTGCTTTTGTCCTCAACATTTGTCAGTTGTTTGTTACATCAGAAGATTTATTGTCTTAGCAGCTGCCTCTCTCTGTTGGTGTTCTCTGCTTATGACTAATTTTTTAGCTCACCTATTGACACTGGCACATTGTGTGCCTCAAAGGAAGTATTCCATGACATAAGATACATTTCAACAATTGCCATGAAAAGTAATTGTGGTATTTGAAAGCCATCTAGCACATTCAAAAAGGTTGACAATGTAACAATTTACCTAGATACCTGAGAAAAATAATCAGCAGTTTCTCCCATTCCTTAAATAATAAAAAAAAAAAAAAATTCTCACACCCATATTGTTAAGTAAAGCACCAAAAAGTTACATTATAGCTTCATATAGACATTTACATAGATTTCCATAGTGCTCTTGGTAGTAAGATAGAGAAATATGATATGGAGCAGATAGGGATTATTTGATTTTTCCCCTTAACTCAGATCTCCACTGAAAGCCCAAGAAACACTTCCTTAAAATCAGCATGGATGGTATTGATGAATGTTTACCAAGGACTCTCTCTCTCTCTCTCTTTCTTTTTTTTTTTTAAATTAAGCCAATGGTTCATTTTTTTTCTTTCTTCTTCTTCCTTTTGTTTTTCAGTGATTCATCAGTCTTATATAATGCCCAGGGTTCATTACATCCCATTCCCTCTTTAATATCCATCACCCAGTTATCACATCTCCCCACCCCCTTCCCCTCCAGCAACCCTAAGTTTGTTTCCCATGCTTAAGAGTCTTATGGTTTCTCTCCCTCTTTTTTACCAAAGACTCTTAAAGTATACCTGTGCAATATTTGAGCTGTAGGGAACAGAAACAATGTCATTTAATTTCTGTACTTTCAGCGTCTATGCTAATGTCTAAAACAAATTGAATGTTCTAAAAATTTGTGGAATGAGTAAATCATGGACTAATGAACCATGAGGCTAGCTCTGAGTACTCCCTATTTGGATAATAATATCAACTCCAAAAGAATGGACAAGGATAAAGCCAAAAGGAGATAAGGGGAAAAATTAAATTGACTTTACTCAAAAAAACTTTTTTTTTTTGACTCAAGAGTTAAACACATTTGCTTATGTTATCAGGTGGTACAGTGACAAAACAAAGCTAAATAAAACCATATCACATGGTAGAGAAAACAGCATACTAATTATCCAGAACATTCTATCTAAGAAAAAATAAGTATCTTCACCTAGTCTAAAATAATTAATTTGGGGGGATACAGTGTACTTCTATCACAATTATTTTAATTAGCTATTTTTTAAATTAATTAATTATTTTTTAAAAGATTTCATTTTTAAGTATTCTCTACACTCAACATGGGGCTCAAACCCACAACTGTGAGAACAAGAGTCTCATGCTCCACCTACTGAGCCAGCCAGGCATCCCAGTTAGTTTAATTTAATCTCCTAGAAATTCACTAGCTTGAAACTTGAATGTCCTTATTTTGCCATGAAAACTAACAAAAGTTCTAACTTTAAGTCGAGGTTGATTGGCAGAAATGCTTGGCAACAGTCAATGTACCTATAAAACAGAATGAAGCTCCAGTTTTGTTTTTTTTTAATCTTGTTAATGATATATGTATGCAATGCCAAGTATTTAGCAATAATAGTTAATCAGGGAACCCATTGTGAATGATTAAAGGCACATTAAATACGTCATTTGTAATGCAGGCTCAGGGCTACCATTGCATTTTTGTTCTAATGAGTTAATGCGTTTGAAGAAAGGATGATGTTAGGCTAAAGCTGTTTTAACTTTCAAAGAAAAGGGTTTTTAATTAAAATAATCATAGACTCTCCTTGAAAAACTCATTGTCTTTGTAAGGAGAATTAAAGAACTGCATTTTGTCCTGCAATTAAGTTTTCAAAGCACTAATGAAAAATGGGACCAAAATGACCAGTATGGTCACAGAAAAAGGCCTGATTTCATTATAGCTGATCTGGAATCTGTTCAAATTGGAGAACAAGAGGGGCGGCAGGAAATAAACATCCTCAGAAGTCACAGGCGAGCTAATATAACGACATTCGACAGAGTGTTGAACAAATTAACTAATGCCCATATATGAGGAGATTATTTTAGTTTCTTGCATTCAGTTCAAATGGGGAAAGCCCGTGTCACCTCATAAATTGAAGTGCATCTGACGCATAAAGCTATTTTAGGGAAAAACCTACTCCTTTTAAAATTTCCAATATCATCAGGAAGGCCAGATGTAGGTAAGTGCCAAGATCCGACTTGAATTTAAGATAGTCTGATGTGTGAAATCTTGTGAGTTAACACTTCGGGATTATTTTTTATCAATTCTTTGCTGTAGGAAAGCTACCCGAAGATAAAGAAATAAACATTATCTTTCTTGTCCGAACTAGTGATTTTCCATACCTTGCAAAATGATGTTTTTAAGCTTCTTTATAAATGATAGGTCAAGGGCTTTGTGCAGAAGGTAGATCATATTTTCAAAATGAACCTGCATTGAATAGTGAGGCTATTTCTGACAAAAAGAAAAGGACACATCAAGAGAGATTTTATCTTTATTATCGTCTTTATTACTGTGATCATGACAATCATCCAAAGTATTTTTCATTATAATTGTCCTAAGCGTTTATACTCAGTGCCTGTGAGTGTAGGGCCCTATTCTAGCATTGCCATAAACAAGATAATAAAGGGGTTATTTCTCTTTCATCCAGTGTAAGAATTGTCATTCCCATTTGGCTTTAAAATACAGTAAATGGGGAAAAAGAATAAAATAAAATAAAATAAAATAAAATATAAAATGAAATAAATGGGATGATAATCCAGAGAAGAAACTGGAGAATAAAATATTAGATTATAGATTAATTTTCCCTTCAACTTGGAAAATTCACCCCTTTGTATAGATAGGAATGAAATTAGTACTTCTTCAAATTTGAATAATAGCATTCAGAGGAAACGAGGCATTCCATAACATTTGCAACACTTTTTAGAAGTATAATTTATAGTAGATATTTATTATCATTTCATCTAATTTCAACCTGAGAAGTTATAGAGAAAGTCATTGGCAAGTGCATTTTATATTTAATTTTTAAACAATTTAATTGAAAATTCAAATAAGATGATAAAGTACAGACTTTATATATCTGGAAAAGCAAATATATTCGGTTTTGATATTGTAATTGAAGAGGTATTTCTCACACACCAAACTGATAGGAGCCAGCTGGCAAAGGTGAAGGAAGGCACAGGGTGCTTGTTTGTTTGTTTGATTCCTGTAGCAGACAATGATGCCAAGGGGCAGCAAATGTCATTATTTCTCATGCTTATTAACTGGAGCTCCGACTGAGCTTAGAAGACCATGAATTCCTGGGGATATAAAAAAGCAGAACAACCATTCTTTTTCCTATTGAGCTCCTTTTCTAGGAATTCTTCATGTGATGGGGCATGTTTTCATCATTCTTATATGTTATATAATAGTATAATACCTCATAATAGGAAACCAGGATCTTTGAAACTATTAACATTTAATAAATTTATTTATTTATTTATAAATTTTTAAAAAGATGTTATTATTTGAGAGAGCAGAGAGAGAGAGAGAGAGCATGAATGGGGGAGGGGGCAGAGGAAGAGGGAGAAGCAGGCTCCCTGCTGAACAGGGAGCCCCAACATACAAGAGGCTCGATCCCAGAACCCTGGGATCATGACCTAAGCCGAAGGCAGATGCTTAACGGAATGAGCCACCCAGGAACCAGCAAGCTATGGACACTTCAAATGTTCTGTAGGACCCGCTCAATTAATTAGCAAACAGAATGCCTCAATTATTCCACTTGAAAAATTCAAGTCTACGAAGTTATAGAACCAGCAACAAAGTGTTAAATATGACCACATAATATAAAATAAAAGGGAGAAATCGTGAGCTGAATGATTTCTCAGAGGCTTAAAAGTCAGATTCGGTGAAGCACTGAGCAGGGATATGAGCAATGATCACTGAGCAAACAATGAGATGTAGATTAATTGAGCTAGATAAGCAGAGTCTTGTGGTAGACAAAAATGAAAATAATAATCTGCTGATTATTTTTCTATTCAGTGTCTTCAATAAACAAGTAAATATATGAGTATTATCAATTACAGCAATAAAGAAATATCAAAATATTCATAACGATCATTGCCACTTGGCAGTCTAAAAGAAAATGAAAGAGGTACTAGAACAAGGAATTGCAAAAAAATAATAAATAAGTCATGATTATTAACAAACATATGATCTTCAGAAGCAACAACATGGTGGACCATTGAAAGGGAACCCAAATTTAAATCAGGAACACTCTTATAAAGAAAGAAATAAGAGTAAACTTTTTCATTATTTAGGGACTTCAGACAATACAAACAATAAAGTTCTTTGCCTGGGAATCACATTTTATTTTTCTGCTTGCCAAATTGATTTTTAAATTTCTATTCTGTGGGTTTTAACAAACATCATAATTGTAATATACCAATAATTTTGGCAATGCCTGTATATCTATAAATAAATATATTCATCTTGTTTGAGAATTTAAGTTTGATAATGGATAATTTACATTAGTACAGTTTCTCAAAAATGTCAGGACATTTTAAATTGATTCAGAAAGACCTTCTACTGAACTCATAAAGCAAGATTTTTTTTTTTGCTTCATAGACACACAATTTCATTATATATTTATTTGATTGTGAACTGTTAATTCCGGTATTTTTAAAACTTTCTTTCAAGAGAAATCTTCACCTAAAGACATTTTTTTGGTAAAACTTCTCCAATTAAAATACTTGTTTTTCATCAGAAATTCTTGTGTGGTCTATGGGAAATCACACATCTATGG
This sequence comes from Enhydra lutris kenyoni, assembly GCF_002288905.1. Lineage (NCBI taxonomy): Eukaryota > Metazoa > Chordata > Mammalia > Carnivora > Mustelidae > Enhydra > Enhydra lutris. The sequence continues at coordinate 67,951,329 of NW_019154093.1, forward strand.
TACTATTTTCTCTTTTTAATTTTTATTGCATTTTTTGTTGTTTTTTTGAGATGAGTAGCAAGACATATAAATCACACATCCAGAGTGGAAGAGGCAGATTTAAGAAGAAAAAATTCAGTGTTATAGATGAAGACCGTTTCACTCCTGGTTTCCATGGAGCAAGTGGAGGCAGGGATAGGTGCTAGGTGTTAATTAAATAAAAAGAGCAAGAAGCAATAGCTTTAAAAACTTGAGATATATTTGGCAGCAAATTCCAGCCTTCTATGGACTCAGACACTGACTTCATATGCTCATCAGACCATCATTCAAGGGTGCTGGCCAGAAGGTAGTTCTCCCTGTCTGAATGTTCCAGATGGATGTGAATGGTGTCTGCCTGGTTCCCAAGATCCACTGTGTGTACTTAGGGTCAGGTGTTATTCAAGGGCAACCAAGAAGGTTCTTTACTGCTAAAGAAATTCACACTCATGAGATTCCAGAAGTTTAAAAATCAAAAGGAGGCTTAATTGGATAGAGCCATTCAGCCTTGGGGAATGGAGGGGTTCTCCTTTTGCCCTGATCATCCCTAGATCATCCCTAATATATTACCTGGCATGTCATAGGTACTATACACACACACACACACACACACACACACACACACACACACACACACTATATATATATATATATATATATATATATATATATATATGATAATTGATATATACCTATGATAATTGACATTGACGTTACAATGAGGGATATATGTCATTGTACTTTCTCCAAACTCATAGACTACAGCACTAAGAGTTAATACTAAGTAAACTATGGACTTTGGGTGACTATGATGTAGCAATATAGGTACATCCTTGGTTTAAAAAAATATATATGGTGAGTAATATTGATAATGGGGGAGGCTATGCACAGGTGAGGGCGAGGGATAAATGAAATATCACTATGCCTTCCTCTAAAATTTGCTGTAAGCCTAAAACTGCTGTAATAAAACCCAGAATCTTAACAAATAAAATCTCTATTTACTGCAGAGAATAAACTGTGTTGCTGGCGGGGAGGTTGGGGGGAGTGGGCTACATGGGTGATGGGGATTAAGGAGAACACTTGTGATGAGCACTGGGTGTTGTATGGAAGTGATGAATTGCTAAATTCTACTCCTGAAACTAATATTACAATATATGTTAACTGGAATTTAAACAAAAATTTGAAACAAAACAAACAAAAAGTCTCCAGATACCTTAACCAAAACTTGTTTTTTAGCTATCATTTTCCCTCATTATTATAACTTTTTTATTATTTAAAATACCAAGAGTATTTTTTTTCAAGGATACCTAAAAATTGCCTAGATGAGATATTTTGAGATGTTGTTTTTAAATTACAATTAAAAACCAGGAAATTAATTAATATTTCAGGCACCATTCAGTTATATGAACTGTGTTTAGTGGGGTTCTAAATCAAAAAGAATTTGTTGTAATAAAGAAAGAGAAAATTGTTGATTTGGCTCTCAATTTTACTCATTAAGGCAGATTTTCCAGAGAACATTCATGCAAAGACAGGATTTCAATGCCCATGAAAAACTTTGAATTTGACTCAGAGATCTTGGACAATATGGTACCTTAAAGCAAGTGTGAAATATTTGTTTGAATAAATCTAATTTTCCATTATTTCCTAAGATACAGGTCAATCGGTTATATGGAAATAGAAGGCAGTCTTTTAAATTCCATTGCCCTCAAAAAAAAAAAAAAATTCCATTGCCCTCAAATTACATCGTCTTACAATTTTGAATTTCGATTGTTTTTTTCTTATCAAATTGAGATGCCATGACTTTCAGCTTACATCGAATTTCCCTTACCCTGGAAATCTTGATTCCCCCCATCCTGCTCCACTTGTTCTTTTTCCAATTCCACTTACTACTTCCTAGTAGTTAACACAATTTAACTGACTTTATTTATTACTTCTTGTTTGTTTTTTCCTATTAGAATGTAATCTACTTGAAGGCAGTGATAATGTGTGTGTGTGTGTGTGTGTGTGTGTGTGTGCGTGCGTGTGCTTGGTAATTAATATATCTGAAGTACCGAGGAACCCTCTGGCCCAAAGTAGAAACATATTTAATGAATATTTATTAAAACTATGTTTAGACAGTGATCAAAGTAAAACCAATAATATTTTGTACTTCCATAGGATGAAAAGTTTCAGTGTGATATCAACATTTGCCACCTACATAGCACAACTTAAATCAGGTGTCAAAAAAGCTTTAGTTTTTTTTTTTTTTTTTTTTTTTGGTTTTGTTGTTACTGTTGTTACCTTATCAGTGATGATTGCAATTAAAATTTCATCTGAGTTTGCAATAAAATTCCACCTTCTGACCACATTCCTAAATCTGTTTTACATGTTTGGATAGCATAGAAATCGATCATAGTATACTCTGAAAAAATCAATATTATAGGTTCTTAGAATTAGAAATTATAGCTGAAATCATATAGTCTCAATTCATTCTTACTTACCTGTGTTAAAACTGTGTTCACATAGCAAGTTAGGGACAGATAAAAAGGAATAAAACTTAAATACATTTTTCGTCTATATAAAACTATGTATTTGGTTGTATTGTTTCACTATGGGTATAGGTTTCTATAATCTGTGTGGCATGTGTGTAGCTTGCAACATACAAAGGAATTATGTTTAATGATTTCACAAGGTCATTCTGAACTTTAAAACTGAAACTTGAGGGTGCCGGGGTGGCTCAGTGGGTTAAAGCCTCTGCTTTTGGCTCAGGTCATGATCCCAGAGCCCTGGGATTGAGTTCCACATCAGGCTCTCTGCTCAGCGAGGAGCCTGCTTCCTCTTCTCTCTCTGCTTGCCTTTCTGCCTACTTGTGATCTCTGTCAAATAAATAAATAAAATAAAATAAAACTGAAACTTGAGATTTCTTATAGGTTCTTTCAGTACTTGAAATTTATTAACCATTTCTATAAATTTTAAATTCAACTTATTAGTAACCTTATATCAGACATTAATAGAGCAGATCATCTTTTCCTAGACCTGTCCTTAAAAATCACAAAATCATTTTGTAAATAGAATTGTAAAACTATTTTGTCATTATTTCTCCCATCATTGCAAATCTATAGAACATTAACTTATGGATCGGTAGCAGGAAAAACAACTTAAAGTAATTCTTGTTTTTAGTCACTTAGTCAATTTTATCCAATTAAAAATAGTCATGAAAGGAGTCTAGTATAGAAAAAAAATGGAATAATACTTACTTTGCTGAATAGAGAAGTTTATATTGTCTATGTATTTAACTTACTTGTCAATAAATAAATAAGCAGTAATTACCTTGTCCTGGGTTTTCCCACCTTTTTGATGGAGATTGGTTTAGAAGTTTTACTAAGAGATATTCCTACTTCTGACAGATTCATAAATAGTGATGAGAGTAGAACATGAGTCGTTATTTAATATCCTAGACTTGTTTTTTTATTTTATTTTATTTTTTTATTATGTTTAGTTACCCAGCATATAGTACATCATAAGTTTTTGAGGTAGTATTCAAGGATTCATCAGTTGCATATAATATCTAGTGCTCATCACCACACATGCCCTCCTTAAAACCCATCATCCGGTTACCCCATCCCTCCCATCCCGCTTCCTTCTGTACCTCTCAATTTGTTTCCCAGAGTTCCAGAGTCTCTCATGGTTTGTATCCCTCTATGATTTCTTGTTTATTCTTTTTTTTTTTTTTAAGATTTATTTATTTATTTGACACAGATAGAGAGACAGCGAGAGAGGGAACACAAGCAGGGGTAGTGGGAGAGGGAGAAGCAGGCCCCTTCCCCGAGCAGGGATCCTGATGTGGGGCTCAATTCCAGAACCCTGGAATCATGACCTGAGCTGAAGGTAGGCACTTAACGACTGAACCACCCAGGCGCTCCTCTTGTTTGTTCTTTACATGAGAAAGAGAATATGTGATTGAGGGAGAGGAGTGTGGAATTGTGGTTCTTCCTGGATCATTTCTGGTTAAATTTTCATCAGGAGAACTGTGGATTTTCTGAAAAATAAATAAATAGAGACCAAGGAAACAAATGAAGAATCTTAGTCTGGAAAATGAAAAAGTGGCCAAAGAAAGGCAGAAAGAGAAGCAAAGAGTTAGAAGCAGAGTCAAGAAGTGCTTGTAGCAAAAAGTAGAAAGCACACCACTCAGATGTACCAAGAAATTAAATAAGCCATTGTGGCATTGAATCTCCATGTGACTGATTTTTGTACTGTCTAGTTTACAGTTAACATTACTAAATATTATGCAAGAAATAAACACTATATAATGTAGCAGGCTCACTAAACATTTGTATTATGCAGAAAATTTGATTTTAATTCAAACTTATAAACACACAAAACAAAAATAAAACAAAAGAGAATTATAGGACCCACCTTATTTCTATCAATGTGAAAATAGTTTGATACACCATTCATAATCTGGCATTATTGAAAATTTTTTCTTTAGCTTTGAAATGTTTTTGCAGCTTTTGCAATAAACTACTTTTAATATTTTTGAATTTTTTTTCTCAGTAACATGACTTCTAGCTGAATTGCTAGGTATTACTTTTTCTGTAAATTACCGGCTGGAAAGTGCACAAATTAAATTTTGAGGCCTTTTAAGATCGTTAGATTATCTCCTTCTCCACATACTACTTGTGGTTAAATTTAATGGTCTGACAAAATTCAAAGGTGATGTTGAACACTTTGCTAGAGAGGAAATGGAAATGCATGGCTCAATTCAAACAAACATAAACAATGTAATTGCTCAGTCAAGTATTAGAATACTAGCTGCCACTCAACATCCTTTCTCTCTTTTGCCTCAGAAAAAATGGTCTATTTTGGGAAACAAATCACTCAACCTAAGGGTTACATTTTCCAGGCTTTCTTGCAATTAATGATTTCCACATTTCTAAGTGCTGGACAAAGAGATGCAGGTGAGAGTGTTGTATAGGCCTTCACAAACTAGTGAATGGAATCCCGAAGTTCTTGTTAATAAGTTCTGATGAGTTCCAAGCCCTAAAATCTGATTACTTCTTTGAGTAGCCTTATCAGCCAAGAATGCCTATACACAGGGTTCTCTTCGGTAAGAGGATACAACCTTGTATGTATAAGCCACTGCTCTTTTATTTTATATAAGCCATCGTATATAATACACTGTAAGTCTCTGGTACAGTTCTGAGATTGCCATTCAGGAGACTGCCCTAATTGCCCTCAGTAATACTTTATATAGGAGATATTTATTAGAAAAAATAAATGTGTTTTATGGAATTACTAGCTAGATGTAGATCTTAATTCATTTTTTTCTGATTATATACTCAAGATGTAGTTAATTATGTGGATAAGAAAGTCAGTTGAGATTTTTAAGAACTTTGAAATATAACTTTTGTCACCTTTGATTCAAAGACTTCCCAACTGTATGTAATGTTTAAATAGTGTAAATCTATCTTTATTACATCACGTGAAAATGAATAAAGACACAAGACTTTTATTTATATCTGATACAAAATTCAGTGGGAAACATCAATCATTAAAATTTATTTTTAGAAAAACCTTCCATACAAATCATGTAATCTCTTTTGAATATGTAAGATAATAAGAAGGTCATTTATTAATTTAACTTCTTTACATGTGAGATTAGAGTTAGATTTTAAATGGATACAAATAAAACTCTTTTGGCAAATTTCATTTCCTAATATTAAGAAAATGAATACATTGGGACATGTATGGTTAAGCGGATAGTTTCTTTCATGATTGGGTCCAGATTCAGACTCCAGTAATTAATCTGCAATGTAGAAAAAGCAGGTTTGAGGTAGAAAACTAATGGGTTTGGTTTTATACATTCTGAATTTGAGGTGACTGCAGGACACTGAAGGTGATGAGGAGGCAACTGGTTAAACAAGTCTAAAAGCCTTGACAAAAGAGTCTTGAGGACAAAGACTGCCACAGAAGCTTGAGAGTCATTAGCATATAGATGAGAATGTGGCTATCCAAGCGGTCTGTAAAGTTGAAAGAGCAGTGGGCCAAGAATTGCATCATGGAGATTGGCAGGTGAGGAGATACCCATAAAGAAAAATCAGCATGGGCAGGAGGAAACAAGGAGAGTTAAGTCACCTCAGGCAAGAGAGCAGAACTTTTCCAGAAGGTAGTAGCCAGTGGTGTTAAACATGCCAGATAAGTCTGATAATGCAAGGTCCAACAAAAATCTATTGGACCTGAGACAACTGAAGCTATGGAGGAGATGCATTGTGTTTGAGAAAAGATGAAGACTGGAGAAAGTTAAAGATTAAGTGCATGATGAGAAAATGGAGATATGTCATTGATCCTGTCACTTATGAGTAATGCTAATTTTTCTTCTCTATTTCTAATTCTTATGAATCATGTTTCTTGTTCTATTAACTGCTGCCATCAGGGTAATACTAATAAAAGTGCTTATATCCACAAATCTTGACTCATTTTTTACTTTGAAAGAACTACTTCTAGATTTTCATCATTTAGTTTGAAACTTTCTAGGAGTTTCTGATAGAAATCTGTGTTGACCTAGGACACCCTGTTCAGATCCCCATTTAGGAATGAATGGTTCATGTTCCCAGCTGCTAGGAGTGTTGCTGGCAGCTTATTCTCAGCTATCAAACTCCTCTCTGGATTGTCCTGGCTTAAGAAAGCCGCCTGGCCCAAAGTATTCCCCCCTGGAACATCCTGCACCAAAAGATTAATCATCACAGAGTTTAGATGCTAGACTTGCTCATTCGTGTCAGGAAGACTCTGACAAGAGATCCCAGCTTCAGAATGCCCCATAGAATCGGCTGAAGCTTCCTTCAACATTGTACAGCTTAACTTCTCCCTCTGCCTTATCCTACTCTCTTGCCCTCCATTCCACAAGAACTAATTCCAGGAGTCCTCCCTAATAAGCCAACTGTGTGATAATCACTGCCCCAGAGTTGGCTTCCTAAGGAAACCCAAGCTGTAGCAATAGTCTTTATCAGATTATTAATTTTTCTGTTATTTCTAGTTTCCTAAATACATGTATTATTATGTCTTTTTACATGTTAGAAACTCCTGATTGATTCTTGGACTATGTGGGTAGTATAAATTCAGACTTCGTTTTCTGTCCTGGAGAAGTTTTGGAGTTGTGTGCTTTCCCAGGAAATAATAGGAATTGATGAAAGGGACTCAGTATTTGCTGCCTGCCACTTGGGTTTAAGGTGTGCACATTTCTGACGTGGGAATTTTGTCTTTGCTCTTTCATATATAGCTATATATTTAAATGGTTTTAGTTCTATTTGATACTGTATGTTCGTACTAGGGCAGAACCTTCTGAATTATTTCAGTCTACCATGTTTCTCAAAACATAAGTACCAATATTTCCTCCTAGTCTGTCCTTTATGCACACACACACACAGAGGGGATTATCAGGGGATTATCTATATAAAAACTTTTTTTTTCTGTATCATGGTAAATTTTGGAATAGTTATAGAGAAATTTGAATAGCAAATCCTTTCCTTCGGTCAGATTCCCCAGAAGTTAATCCTGAGACAGGATACGTGTATGAGTGATTTATTAAAGCAATTCTTCCAAAAGAAATTGGTAAAAAAGTGGGGAAAGCAAAAAAAAAAAAAAGAAAGAAAGAAAGAAAAAATGAAACAAAAGGCAAACAACTGCGAGCTTTCAGGCAAAATCCCAGCTTCAACCTGATCCCATGGTGAATTCTGGAGCATAAATTACACCACACTGTTTGGCCTGCCCAAAGCGAGAGAGTTAGTTGGACTTTCAAATTCACTCACCAGTCAATTATTTGATTTAAGGCTATCCAGAAGGATGCAAAGTCCCAAACTCTCTGTAGCACTTTCCACTCTCTGTAGCACAGGAATATTTCTCTGGACATGTGCAGGGGCAAGTCCTGAAGGAAAGCACACAGAAGCTAGCAGCAATAAAGTCAGATGGATAGATAGATAGATAGGATAGAGATATAAAATAGATTTTAAACATATACATAAATAAATATGAAATATAATATAATATAATATAAAAATTAGTTAATATATATAATACCAAATTTTATGATATGAAAATGAGCCCATGTTTTCTAACTAAAGAGCATGTTAGTTATCTTAAATTGATGAAGGGGAGAAAATAGATGGTCTTATCTATATAATACAAATTCCAAAACTTCAGTGGGAAGATAAAACAATACTAACATGCTCTCTTTTAATATAATCCTTTGTCTCTCTTAGAAAATGGAAGATGAAATAGAGAATATTACAAGAATGAGATTATAGTAGTAACATATACACAACTTTCAGATCTTATATGTAAATAGTGCCTAAGAGGGATAGGATGAGTACTATGCCTGTTTAGACTGTTTTGGAGGTTTCTAGGGAAGTGAAGAGGAGATAAGAGAGAGAGAAAAAAGTAGTTTGACTAATTGTTGATATGTGGTCTGTAAGCATGTCTCAGAGTCTAAAAGTAATAGTGAACAATTACTTCAGTCTGCCTACTGAGGTAGAGAAAGGTCCATAACTCTATGCCCATGCAACGAATTTACAGAATGAGATCATTGATTTCTCATCACTAAAAGAAATCAATAGCAACTCATGTTGGCTCAGAGTACTTCTCCTTTATGCAAGACTTTAAATTGATATGTTTATTATTATACACACACACACACACACACACATCCCAACTTCATAATTTAATGAAGTTTACAATTAATAAAAAAAAAAATTGGGGCGCCTGGGTGGCTCAGTGGGTTAAAGCCTCTGCCTTCAGCTCAGGTCATGATCCCAGGGTCTTGGGATCGAGTCCCGCATCGGGCTCTCTGCTCAGCAGGGAGCCTGCTTCCTCCTCTCTCTCTGCCTGCCTCTCTGCCTACTTGTGATCTCTGTCAAATAAATAAATAAAATCTTTTTTAAAAATTAAAAAAAAATTTTTTTAATGTAAAAAATAAAAAAAATTAAATAACATTGACCAAAGTACCCCCTGCAAGTTGTGATTTATGCTTATTCTAGGAAACTATTTTAAAGGACCATCTGCATTACTGACTTTATATTGAGATGGTTTATATTCAAAATCTTCTACTATATACTAATGAAGTAAAATATACCAAGTTTTCTTGAATAACTTTGAATATAATCACGTCTTTTAAATTAAGGGTTGGATATATCAAGTGTCCAAAATACCAAATGTTTGTTCCACAAAAAAATTTTAACTTTAAGTCTCAGATGTTCTGTAATAGAAATACATGTGTCTGCAAATTAAATGGAAGAGAACATTAAAATTCTAACCCCATCTGCCAACCCCTCAAGGTTCCTGAGAATCAGTTATTTAATAATAAGAAAGAAAGGGGCGCCTGGGTGGCTCAGTGGATTAAAGCCTCTGCCTTCGGCTCAGGTCATGATCTCAGGGTCCTGGGATCGAGTCCTGCATCGGGCTCTCTGCTCAGCAGGGAGCCTGCTTCGCCCTCTCTCTGCCTGCTTGTGATCTCTGTCAAATAAATGAATAAAATCTTTTAAAAATAAATAAATAAATAATAAGAAAGAAAATAAATCATCTTCTTTTTTTTATATGTCTAAGTCTTTAAAATGAAAATCATATTTTAAAATGGGACAACTGAGAAAAGTATGACTTAATTTTTAAGCATAAACTCCTAAACAGAACCTTTCTTTCAAGGTCACTGAAAATTATATCACAGAAAGTTAAAAACCATATTTAAACTCTTAAGAAATCTCAGAACAAATTTCTTGTCATCTTCTTTGAGGTAATTTCATAAAGCTGCAGTGCCCCCTGGTTGCTATTTCATCCACCTCTCTGGCCAGCCTCTGAAGAGAGTTGTGAGTTCTCTCTTATAATAGTCTACAAAACACGGTTGACCTTTGAACAACATTAGTGTTAGGGGCACTGACCCCCTGCACACTCAGAAATCTATGATAACTTTTGACTTAACTACTAATAACTTAAAACTACTTAACTACTAACAGCCTGCTGTTGACCAGAAGCCTTACTGATACAAAAAGTCTATTCACACATATTTTACATATTATACATGTTGTATACTGTGTTTGTATAACAATGTAAGCGAGAGAAAAGAAAATGTTCTTAAGAAAATCATAAAGAAGAGAAAATGCATGTACAGTACTGTACTGTAAGAAATCCTTGAGTAAGTGGACCTGTGCATTTCAAACCTGTTAAGGGTCAACTATACTTTTAATTCTGTGTATCAGAGAAGCTTACTTAAATGAAACACGTTGCACTGGAATGAATGCATTTGGATTATAAATGTTTTAAAAGTTGGCAATGGTCTAATCACTGTAACATGATAGCTGACAATTGTTGGTTCATTGCATTTGTATTGGTTCATTGCATTTTTTATTTTTTGTATCAGAGATAGTTTGCTTTAAGTATTAAATTTCAGAAGAACGGTTGTTTCTAAGTTTACTAATCATTTTCACATTAATGAATATAGATTACTGAAGATGTTGGACACAACTAAAACACTGATCCTTTTCAGAATAATTTATTTCTTATTTTACTTTAAACACCTTTCTTTATTCCTAGAATATGAGAGAGATAAACATCAAATAGGGACTGATGAAAAGAGAAAGTGTATCACTTTAGAAAGTTGCTCATTAAATAGTTGTATTGTCAAATAAAAACAATAAAATAATGCCTCCCATAAAGTAAACAAGTAAGAAGCAGACCATTAATATGAATGAATGTTAATTGGCAGAATTTTAAATTAATAAGGTTAACCATAAAGATTATCTGAAAATATGTTAATGAATTAATCATGTTTTCCATTAAGAGAAAATAATGAATTGAAGAAATATCAGATGGATTATTGTATTCATTTTTCATGTGAAATAAAATATTGCTTGTTTATTAATATCTCAACATGAATGATAGGAGAAAGATAACTTTAGTAGACCTCACAAAAACAAAAACAGAATAAAGGATTCATGCAACCTTAAATTAAAGCTATTCTTGCTACTATCTCTCTCTCTGTCTCTCTCTCTCTCTCTCACACACACACACACACACACACACACAAATACAGAATTAGCTTTAAAAACAGAATTCAATAAGCAACACACCAAAGTGGACCTGCAGATAACTGTCTCAAGGACACCTACTTGACATTTATTCCTTTCTGAAAGGAAATATTCCTTTCTGAAAATATGTACCCGATCAAATCAATATTATCTCTGTATTTCCTTTTTTTTTTTTAAAGATTTTATTTATTTATTTGACAGAGATCACAGGTAGGCAGAGAAGCAGGCAGAAAGAGAGAGGAGGAAGCAGGCTCCCCGCCGATGCGGGGCTCGATCCCATGGGGGCCTTGATCCCAGGACCCCGGGAACATGACCCGAGCCGAAGGCAGAGGCTTTAACCCACTGAGCCACCCAGGCGCCCCTGTATTTCCTTTTTGATTTAAAATCATAACAATAAATGTATCAAAGTTGTTAAAGCAAGTATAAAAACAGTCCCATATTCTACACCATTGCTTTAAGAATTTAGGAATTTCAACATTAGCTTCTATGACTAATTAAACCATAATATTCATTGTTAAAAAAATCACTACACTTCCAGTCAACAACCAACCAACCAACCAAACCAGCAAACCAAAGTCCTAGTCAAGAACCTTTCTTCTAATTTAATAATTTACCCTACAGGAGCCTGTAAACCCTTTATTGAAATATCTGCAATTAATAAATATTCACACAATGACACTGATTAGAAATATTAATGACAACAGCAAGTGTGCAAAAAAAATCCTAAATTAATCATCCTTTGAATAGCAGATATCAAAGTGAAAGATTCTAAAATGAAATAAAGACAAATGAAATAATTTATTATAAATCTAGAAAGTATGACATCTGTACGTAACTTGAAGAAACTTACATTTCACAAAGTTTGCTATGTACAATGAGCATATTAAGAAAGAAAACTTTTTTCCTTGAAGCATCAATTAATTAATATTCAAACCCTATTCCTGAATGTTGTATTTTCCTCCAGGGTTTCCTTTAGATGAAAAGGCAGTTGTTATACAAAAATGCTAACAAAGTGTTATGATAAACCCATCTGTGAGAATTCCTCAGTTGCTAGTACAAGAACAATTAGAAGAGCTCACGTGAGTAGTTCTGCATCATTTCTTGGCTTCGACAAGCAGCCGTGCACACAACATTTCAACAATATCCTCAGAGGGAGTCATTTCTGAAGCAACTGAGAAATACTCACCAACAACGAAAATCTGGCAGGAAAGTACTCCAACTCAGAACTTGCTGCTTTAGACTTTGAGGCATAAAACATTTTCTGGACTGGTTTGACACTTACAGCATCAGAAAAAAAAGAGGGGGAGATGTAGGGGAATACTTTAACCATGTCATTCATTGTCTCCAGTTAATGTACTCTTCCTAAGTCATAAGTTATTCATTTTAAAATGCTTATATATAATAAGAGAAAAAACAAAATGTTGATAAATTGCTTTTCCCCAAATCAAACTCCAATTGCAAAACGAATTATCAGGAGTTGTGGTTGTGTAAGAAGAATGGGTGATAGAAATGTAATAAAGTGAGTAAAGCAGTTTTACAAATGAAATATGTTTATGGGATCATAAGGTAGAGAGAAAATAATGCTTTTTCTTGATCTGAAATATTTCTGCTGATTTTTTTCCAACTATCAGTAGAAGTGCTCATCACACCCTTACCTGTCCCATATGTCCTGTTCTGGATTTTGCAATTTACTAGAATCAGGAATATCATCACCATAACCATAAGGTGAAAATAACTTCATTTCCCGGAGTGTAATTATTTATTTTATAGACGATGAAGGACAGGGTCAATTTTGTCTTCTATGATGAAGAGAAAGACTTATAAATTAATAGACTTGTAAATTGAAGGTCAAGGCCAGTGAAAATGAGTGAGACCGAAGGTGCTAAAATGAGCTCTGAGATGACCAAGAATATTGTTTGCCAAATTTTCCTATCTCAGTTTTTAAAAATGATCTGGTAATAAAGCCACTCTGTCATATAACATAAACATCAAATTCAGTAGATAATTCTCATTCACATAAGCCCAATTTATTTAGGGTGAGATTATTCTCGATTCTCCCGATGTTTGATAACTCAGACCTCTTAGTCAATAACCAGCATTACAGATAAGGAAATAGCAAAACCTAAAAACTGTGGATCTTTCCATGATGAGTGTTGTGTGGCTGGCTTGCCGAAATGCACATTACATACGTTTCTATGTTCATGTGTATGTTCATGTATATTCATACAAGACAATGGTACATTTGTATTTTACTGGAAAGCTCATTTCAATTACATTTTATCCAAGTCATTTCCATGATAACTTCTGTTATGTTTATGTATTTTCTCTCTTTGGCTTCTGTGCCAAATCTCCTTGATTTCTTTTGACAGTGGATTGAGGTAGCCCACATTCTTGTTAGCACCAATAAGTGCTAAAGGCACTTGAGTGCAGCTTTAAATGAAGACAGATCATCTGCCACAAATGCAGTGTCTCTATAATCTGCAAGGCAAAAAAAAACCTGTCTTAATGTTTCAAATTGAAATGAGAGAAAGCTTAGATAATTTGTCTGCAATCCAATGTAGGTAGAACCTACTGGTTCATCCTAGTGTTTGTTAAGGTACCATATCACTGTCATTTCAGTGAAGATGACATTTTTAAAGGCTGGCTGCATCCAATATACCTAAATGGCACTTAGGTCTGTAAAACATAATTTTATCTCTAGATATTAATTTAGTTAATTTAGTTTAATTTATTTCTTGTAGGATATGGTCAGTAAAGAAAATACAGGCATTACACGTTCAGTATATAAGTAGTCTTAAATCAAATTTGTCTTCTCAAAACTATGATTAAAACATATCAGACAGATCATGAAGAGTTTACACATTAATATTCAGTATGATCTAATATTTCATTATCTTCATTAAATCAAAATGGAATTTTAATGTATCATATGTTGATCAGTTTTGCCACTTAAAACAGTAGTAATCCAACCCTCCAAAAATATGTACAATAAAATCACAAAAGATTTTAAAAATGACTTTGGTTTATATTAGGTTTTTTCCCTAAAAAAGAATTCATTTCTTGATCTATAGAAAATAGCAAGAGCTAGAAGCAATGGCCCTGCCAATCTACAAAGTAAGAAATAAAGAGCAAAACCTTTGGCTACTACTTGGCTGGTATCTGGGGACAGGAATGAGAAGAGTTTGCTGTGGAGATTACCACCTAACAAAAAATGAAACAGATTTCTGTAGAAGTAGAAAAACAAGGAGCAGTCATACAGCTAAGACACAAAAGTATGTAACAAAAAGTTAAAGAAAAGTAGGGATGCAGAACATATTGAAAGGCTTTTCAAAACAATTCTGGTGATGGATATTCACTAGACTTGTAGTGGTTATTTCACAAATATCAAATTATTATGTTGTATGCAAAAAACTAATAATAAAGTATTATATGTCAATTATGCCTCAAGTTTTTCAAAAGTTCTTAAGTGAGAGGATCTTGTTGAGGAGGATGAATGGGAGTAAATTTTACACAATCTTTCAAAATCATTTTTTTTAAGAATGTAGTTCCCAAATGTGGGTTAACTGGATTAGCCTGCATTATATGCAGCTTTTTTGGAAATGGGCTAAATATTCTCAAGCTACTTTATATGTGTTCTAGGATGAAAAAATAAACAAGGGCTTTGTTGATATGATAGCCAGGATTCTCAATGTATATGTGCTGCCGAAGCGAGCACGAGGATTCTCAGTGTTAGAAAACAGAGTTACAAGTATGGAAGGAAAAAAATGTTAGAATAAATATTGTCTGATTGAACATGAATTAGAAGTAACAGTATGAAATTATGGGAAAAATATATGTATCTATATCATACACACACACACACACACACACACACACAATCAAAGAAAAGAGGAAAAGGACACAGAAGCCAGCTTGAAAGCTTGAAGAGGATCCTATTGGTTAAATCTGGAGAATCTGAGCAACAAAAATAATTATAGTGATATAATCCATAGACTAAAATAAGTATGTATGAGTTTACATTATTATAAAAAAATAAATGGAGGATAGTGAATGTTCTTATAGAAAGCATGATAGAAATAGATAGTTGTAACTTGGAAACCACTAAGGCAATATTACTTGTTCAGATAAGAATTACCAATGGATGCTGAAATGAGTGGGGAAAAGTATGATGAAATGGAAAATTTGCATAGTTACATAATATGTTCCCACAAGATAATTATTGATACAGTAATTTTATATTAGAGAAAGAGAGCAACACCAATTTAGCAAAGAATCACATGTGACATTATAAGTGATGTAACAAATGAACACAGTGGGCCTCCTGACATGAGGTACCAGAAAGAACACTGCACCATTTCTATGACATTCTCAACAAATACTCCTACACTGAACATAATTATAAAGACAAACCCAAATTACAGGACAGTCTATAAAATAGCTGCTCTGAATTCTTCCAAAGTGCAAGGTTATAAAACATTAAGAGATGTAGAGGAATTTTTCCAGATTAGAGGTGATGAAGGAGACCCAACAAATAATGTGCTCTTGGAATAATTGGTGACATTTTAATAAAGCTGGTAGATTATATAATAGCAATGTATCATTGTTAATTGCCTGATTTTTATAATGTTTCTGTGGTTATCTAAGGCAATGCCCCCCCCCCTTTTTTTTTTTAGAAACTCACACTGAAGCATTTGGAGTGTTTGCAATTTATTCTGAAGTGTTTCAGGAAAAAAAAAAGCCAAAATCTACTGAGAGACAGAAGATGAATGATAAAACTATTGTAATGCCCTTGGCAAATCTGGGTGAAGAAAAATCTGTTCATTCTTTATTTTCATAAGTCAAAATTCGTTTTTACAAAAGACTTTAAATAAATAACATTCTGGGAGAGCGGAATTGTTGTACCTTGGACCATGTTCCCTTGGCAGGATTAGGACATGGTTGGAGAAAGTCCTGAGCTAACAGTGTCCCAAATGCCACATGGAATGAGTTCCTGATGGAACATATAAGAGCAATTTTCAAGGAGTAGAGCAAATGATATTTCTCAGGCCAGATGGTAGATGTCTCCCATAGAGAAGATTTCTTGATTTCAGTTATCTGATGATCATTCTCAAATAAACTTGTGGACAAGGTAAAGATGTATATTTATAGACCATAAATGTATAGCTATAGCTTATTAAAAACAGAATTGTAAAGCATGTTGTTTCTTAGAGCAGTTGTTATCTAAATGTAGTCTAAATTTAGAGGAAGACTCTTGTCTGTGAGAGAAAACTTTGATTTTAACCTTGAGCTCTGGACCCATTTTTACAATTTTGATGTCAAGAGTGGAGGTAGGGCTATCACAATGGCTTCTGACAAAAGTTTGGTCGAGATAGCTAATATTTTTGACAACAACATATTTTAAAGAATCAGAAGATTGAAGTGTTGAAACAAAAACATAAAGAACGATGATAATAGAGATAGGAAGTCACTGTCAACATAATTTACCCATCTGGGAAATGTGTTGTTTATTCCTTCTTACTTTTTTTTCTTCTGAAAGGCCAGTTCTTGAAGTCAGAACTTATATTAAAATTTATATATTAACCCACAGACAAATGCTATTTACCAACCTACTGTTTAGTTGATATTCATATTAAATGAAAGGAAAGGGAGAAATGTCTCAACCTCCTTAACTTGAATAGAATTGAATTATTTCTATTTTGTAGAAATGGAGTCTTTTGGAGTCTGTCCTGCTCTAAGATTCTGACCAATACTCACCAATGGCCAGAACTGCAGGCATTCTGATAACTATTTGCCTAATTGTCATTGTGAACTTCCCTTCTGCTAAATCCCATGTCATATTATAGTTCCTAAAAGTCTGTTCTTCTGTCTTTTTTTTTTCAGTTCTTCTATTTCCAACTTCAATCAGAACCATGAATTCTAACAGCCTCCTTCTTCCTCTCTCAGTATCAAAAGTGGAAGAAAAAGTGTCAGAAGTGGGAGAATATGACTCATTTAAAGTAAACGCTTAAGAGCTTGGTAAAGCAATTTTCTATTTTTTCCCAAAAGTTATGTTTCATCTGAGTGTATTAGAGATACAGCAGCACTGTGGAGCCCCTCCTTTGAAGATCAGTAGCATACAGCACATTAGATGACCTTCTACATGACTCCATCCAAACAGCAACAGAGATGGAAAGTGGAGTACTGTCTAGTTGTGACAGTTGGAAAAACAGATAGATGATAATTAATGCCACTGCCATCATTCTGTCTTTTTTTTTTAAGATTTTACTTATTTATTTGAGAGAGAGAGGAGAGAGAGAGAGAGAGAGCATGAGAAGGGAGAGAGTCAGAGGGAGAAGCAGACTCCCTGCCCAGCAGGGAGTCCAATGCGGGACTTAATCCCTAGACTCCAGGATCATGACCTGAGCCAAAGGCAGTCGCTTAACCAACTGAGCCAACCAAGCACCCATCATTCTGTCTTCTGCTAAGAGCGCGCCAGCTTCCTCAGTGTCGTTAATTCTCTGAGTGTCCAGGTTCTCTCTTCATTCAAGTATAAGGATATTTGATACTACAGACTGCTATGCAATAAATGAGATAGAAAACTATCACCTGACTACCTGAAGACATTAACATTTTATAGAATGTTTAAAATTTAAGAATAAATGTGAGGTTTATATCTAAAAAGCATTCACCTTTGGGAGTATCATTTATGGAAATTCACACATCTCAAGTTTTGAAACCCAGTTGTGTACCTAGGAACTAATTAATGGAACTAAGATAAATGAGTCCAAGAAAAAAGATACTATTTTGATCTAATGCAATTCAGGAGTCCACTCAAATCCATTAGAAATTTTTTTCACCCCAAGAAAATACATCCAGTTGATGACATAGTAAAATTATGATAAGAGATAGTTATTTCTGAAATTATGTAACAATATATTCTTGTTTTGCTTGTAAATAAAAGATAACACAGCACAGCTGATGCTTGTTTAAACTTTGCATACAAATATGCATGATGCCAACTGGATTCTATTTATCCTGTCTTAATTTGAATTAACTTGACAGATCTTTTGACACATGCTGAACAGACTAATTGTTGCTTATTTGGGTGCACTGAATCAGTGAACATGGCAATCAGAATCCAAGCAGATGTTCATAGTTTCTGTGATTGCCCGGAGCCTGAGGGTGGAAGAGGGAGAATCATTTTGCTGATTTACTTTTGTTAGTATCTGTCAAGGCATGGGCTGCATTACAAATACAATTGTTAAAATAAGCAGACTCTGCTAAAAAGTTGTGAAAAACAGATATGAATACTAATTATAATTTTACCTTTCAATGCATTTGAACTTAAAAAGTCCCTGTAATCAGAATTTGGTAATGGTAAAATTGCCATAGCACACTTATCTTCTTCTAGCCGTCCCTCCCCCATATTTTTCTTTCTTAAATGTCATTAATTTATTATGATTAGTTTCAAGAATATAAAAAAATATAGAGAAATAAAGCAAACAAGGTGTTATATGTAACTAATGAATCATTGAACACTACATTAAAAACTAATGATGTACTATACAATGGCTAACTGAACATAATAAAAATAAATAAATAAAATAAAAATTGTTTAAAAAGTGTACTTACTACCCTTACTGCTCACTTTGTCAAATCTTGTACTGTGTACTATTTACTACATTATTTTTTAAGTATGGGAACATTACAGATTCCACTGAATCTTCCTGCGAATGAATGGAAGAAATAGCTGGAGTTGGATGGATTTTATATACCCTTTAAAATGTTGTTACATTATTTGTGTTATCAATTTGAAGTAAAATTTGTTGTATACATTAAAAAAAATAACAATGAATTAATGCGGTAAAATTTAATGGAGTGAAAGTCAAGAGTTAAAGAGTTAAGTAGTTCAGATTGTAAAGTGACTTCTTAAAATAGTCAGGGATCCATTTTAATCACATATTTCTGGTTCATTTGTGTTTCCTATTCTATAATTTTTTCTACATGTCTTCTCTGTTTTTCTGCTGGAAATAACATAGCTTTGTTTGTAACTGATTTGTAGGGTATGCACTTTGGAAACTAAGCCTTTGCTGGCTTATGTGTTGCAAATACCGTCTTACAGGCTATGATGTTCTAATTTTTCTTTGCATAGGAATAATAAATAATAAATTGTCCTACCACTATTTCTCTGGACACTGTTTTTTGCCTTCTTTTCTTTATCCTCTTCTCCTAATTTCCCATTAGAATATATGAGGTTGTCTCATTCTTTTTCTCCATACCTATGAACAATTTCTTTTTTTTTTTCATCATTTTCCCTCTCTGTTCATTACTCAGTGTAATATTATCACACCTAATTTCTGGCTCATCAATTGTGTTTTCAGCTGTGTCCATCTGATTATCTTTCTATCACTACATAAATATATGAATAACATATTAAATTATAGAATAAATTCTTATGACTCGTGTATTTCCAGAAGTCTCATTAAGTTCTTTTTTCAAATCATTTTTGTTATATCTTGTTCTTTCTTCTTCTTTTTATTTTAGACTTCATTTTACTTCCTTTTTCCAGGGAGGAGAAGGAGGTAAGAGAAATTTCTTTGACATCACTTTTCAAAACTCCATCTAAAGCTGATTTTTTTCATAATCACCAACTATAATTGAGTTCTCATTATTATCTAAACCCATACTTCATTCTTATTATTTCTCTGCCTTTTTTAAATGTACAATTTAATGTCATTTAAAGTAATATATGACATAAAATTTACCTTAATCTCTTCAGAAATGTATCAATTTCTCTCCTCTACACTGATTTTACCCATGAAGCTCTTCACAAAACTGTCTTCAGCATTAAGTCCTCCACTGGGTAAAGGCTACTTGGGGGCTATTCTGGTGGCCAGCTGAGAAAAAAAGAAAAAAGTCAAGGCTCTGAGAGTAAATCAGGAGGATTTAACTCTTGATCTCAGAGTGCCTGATGAGAACTGACTGCAGATCTAACGGAGGCTGATTTAGGAGCACCTCCAGAGTCTGGCACACAAGGCTAACCCGTGCTGCGTGAGTTAGCCTTGTGTTTTTTGCCAAGTCATTGACACCTTACACGCCTATATTTCATCATTTATAAAATGAGGATAAAATCACCTATCTTGGTGATGATATGAAGGTTAAAGGGAATGAAGACAATGTGTACTGGCATATAAGAATTCAAAATTTATAACTTTATTTCACTTTTTAGAAGAGCCCTGCCATCTTAGTTCTGGGGCACTAACTCTGCTGTTTATTTTCCTTTCTGTCTCTACCATGTCTCGGTTTCTTTCAGGACACTTTTCTATCTTTGGACTGACAAGTCAATTTCCAGCAGGTCTTGCTTGTGAGAATCATGTATACTGAAATGAGAAAATGTCCCATAGGTCAACTATTGTTATTTCTTTTTGCCAGGTCAGGTGAATCATGGGCATAGATCAACCTG
The DNA here is from genome assembly GCF_002288905.1 of Enhydra lutris kenyoni. Classification (NCBI taxonomy): domain Eukaryota; kingdom Metazoa; phylum Chordata; class Mammalia; order Carnivora; family Mustelidae; genus Enhydra; species Enhydra lutris. Next base: position 67,971,834 of record NW_019154093.1, read on the forward strand.
ATAGTAATAAATTCTTAGTGGTGCAAGTCTGTGGTTTAAAAGTCTCATAAGGGGTGCCTAGGTGGCTCAATTGTTAAGTGTCTGCCTTTGGCTCAGGTCATGGTCTCAGGGTCCTGGGATCAAGCCCCGCATCGGCTCTCTGCTCAGCGGGGAGCCTGCTTCCCCCTCTCTCTCTGCCTGCCTCTCTGCCTACTTGTGATCTCTCTGTCAAATAGATAAATAAAATCTGTAAAAAAATAAAAAGAAATAAAATTTAAAAAGTCTCATGAGGGGGGCACTTGGGTCCCTCTGTCATTAAGCATCTCCCTTCGGCTTAGGCCCTGCTCCCAGGACCCTGGAATCAAGCCCCAGTTGGGCTCCCTGCTCAATGGGAAGCCTGCTTCTCCCTTTCCCACTGCCCCTACTTGTGTTCCCTCTCTCACTATCTCTATCTCTGTCAAATAAATACATAAATAAATCTTGAAAAAAAAAGGTCTCATGAGAGGTTTTGTCTTCATTGTTGTTATTGTTTCAAGCAAAGCCCAAGCCCAGACAGACATCTTTCCCTGTGTTATTCTTTTGCCAATAGGACATTTAAACAATTTTTATTTTATGGTATTATTCAATTTTTAAAATTTTATTTATTTGAGAGAGAGAGAGGGAGAGAGAGTGTGCTCATGGAGGGAGAGGGAGAAGCAGACTCCCTGCTAAGCAGGGAACTCGATGTGCAGCTCTATCTCAGGATCCTGAGATCCATCACCTGAGCCAAAAGCAGATGTTTAACCAACTGATCCAGCAGGTGCCCCAACAGGACATTTTTTAGCAGTCCGCTTTTCACAGTAGGTGTAGCATTTCAAGAGCCCTAACTTTATATGATTATCTCAATTCTAAATCCCCAACTCTTGTGGGCATAAGGCTGCATCTTCTGATTCCAAGTGAACATCAAGACAGTGTTACCATTTTGAAAGAAACAGGCATATCACACTTGATGCTGACATAAAGATGCACAACATATTTTCTTTATTCATTCTTCCACTCATGTGCATTTCGTTTGTTTCCATATCTTGGCTATTGTGAATAATGCTGCAATGGCCAATGGAAGTGCAGCTGTGTCTCTGAGATCCTCATTTCAATTTTTTTAGATATCTGCCCAGAGTGGGATTACTGGCTCATATGACACTTCTAGTTTTAGTTTTTTGAGGAACAGCTATATAAGGGTTCACATTCTCTTCATCTCACCAACACTCATTATTTTTGGTTATTTTCCAAATAGTCATCCTAACAAGTGTGAAGTGATACCTTATTGTGGTTTTGGTTTGCATTTCCCTGATGATTAGTGATTTTGAGCATCTTCTCATACCTGTTGACCAACGGTATGTTTTCATTTGAGTAATATTTACTCAAGTCCTTTGTCTATTTTTAAATCCAGTTACTAATTAGATAGTTAATTAATTAATTTCTGTTGAATTGGGGAATTACTTATATATTTACAAATTAACCCCTTAGTAGATATGTTGGTTGTCAACCGACCTTCAACAAGGGTACTAATAATTTGCAATGGAGAATAGTCTTTGTTTTATTTGTATTTTAGCTGCATCTACAAATAATATTATTTATGTCTCTTTGTGATATACAGATATTCCTATATATCGTACCTATACACACATCAAAAATATATAAAATTATATTGCACTTATTTCTTTAAATATTGCTTACTATAGTCAATAGCATGTGTTTAAGATAAACCCACAATCCTGTGTGAATGTGTTGTTTATTTGTTTTTATTGATTTATATTATTCTATAGCATAGTTATTTACTCTATTGTTAATGGTCTTTTGGGTTGTTTCCCATTTGAAGTTAATATGAACAATATTAGTATAACTTTCTGGTAAATTTATCCCAGCTTTAATGGGGAAGAGATTCTTTAAGATTTATACATAGGACTAGAATTGCTGGTGGTATACATTTCCTGAGCTTTATTAGATATTCCAAGATGATTTTCAAAACAGTTGCACCAATTTTCACTATCACCAATAAAATATGAGTGTTCCTCATCCTTGCCAATAAATTCCAAATAAATCTTTATTCCTGTGTATTGAAAATTTATATTTAATCTCTTTTTTGAAGAACATATTTAAGCCTTTGGCTTATTCTTCTATTTATTTTTCCACTTTCTTAATAATGTTTTGAGAATTGTTTTATATATTACAAATATGAATTAATTTTTGTATCCAAAAAGAAAAAATGGGCTTTAGTCAACAGGTAAGATAGGTCTCATCAATCTTTTCATATAAAATATTATCTTTCTTCCTCCCCGCCCCACACATACAGTTTATTTTCTTGTTCCTTTGTTCATTTTTGTGAGAGAATAATTTTGCTAAATAGATCTTAAACACACTGCCGAGTCCACTGTTTAACTGAAAAGCCTTAACACCTTGGCTATTATTGTTTTTTTATAACTTTTTAATTTTTTTATAAACATATAATGTATTATTAGCCCCAGGGGTACAGGTCTGTGAATCGCCAGGTTTACACACTTCACAGCACTCACCATAGCACATACCCTCCCCAATGTCCATAACCCCACCACCCTCTCCTGACACCCCTCCCCGCAGCAACCCTCAGTTTGTTTTGTGAGATAAAGAGTCTCTTATGGTTTGTCTTCCTCCCGATCCCATCTTGTTTTATTTATTCTTTTCCTATCCCCCAAGCCCCCCACATTGCATGTCCACTTCCTCATATCAGGGAGATCATATGATAGTTGTCTTTCTCCAATTAACTTATTTCACTAAGGATAATACCCTCTAGTTCCATCCATGTCGTCGCAAATGGCAAGATTTCATTTCTTTTGATGGCTGCATAGTATTCTATTGTGTATGTATACCACATCTTCTTTATCCATTCATCTGTTGATGGACATCTAGGTTCTTTCCATAGTTTGGCTATTGTGGACATTGCTGCTATAAACATTTGGTTGCACGTGCCCCTTCGGATCACTACGTTTGTATCTTTAGGGTATATAACCAGTAATAGTGCAATTGCTGAGTCATAGGGTAGCTCTATTTTCAACTTTTTGAGGAACCTCCATGCTGTTTTCCAGAGTGGTTGCACCAGCTTGCATTCCCACCAACAGTGTAGGAGGGTTTCCCTTTCTCCACATCCTCGCCAGCATCTGTCATTTCCTGACTTGTTAATTTTAGCCATTCTGACTGGTGTGAGGTGGTATCTCATTGTGGTTTTGATTTGTATTTCTCTGATGCCGAGTGATGTGGAGCATTTTTTCATGTGTCTGCTGGCCATCTGAATGTCTTCTTTGCAGAAATGTCTGTTCATGTCCTCTGCCCATTTCCTGTTTTTAAAATTCTATTTCCCCCTCCTGGGGGGTACAGAAGCAATTTGTAGTTTCGAAACTTCAAGACAAAATTTCAGAACTCCACCTGCTTCATTTCATTGCAAACCAGTCACTTCTTGACTGGGTTACTCGCTCTCTTAATTCCTTGGTAGTAAAGAACAATCAATTTATATTTTCATTTTGGGTCCTTCTCTTTCTTTTGGAGATATGGGTTTAGGAGGGACTTGGTCAGGACCCTGGGATCATGACCTGAGCTGAAGGTAGACGCTTACCTGACTGAACCACCCAGGCACCCGAAAGTCTCTTTTTTTAAGAGTATTTCCAATTCTGTCTGTAGCTGGAACCCAGGGTGTACTAGCAAGCTAAAAGTTCCATATATCACCATTCATGTATTTTAGAATTGGGCAAAAGAGGGACAGAAGGAAGAAGTCCTCCTCTATAATAGTCCAGGAGTGTGTACAGTGCTACTGTTCCCAACATTAAAGGGAATATCAAGTTATAAAGCATTGAAAGCTGTATAATAACATTAATTTTCCATACATATGTTTACATCTTCAGCTTATGATTTCAAGGAAATCTAACATAACTCTATGATTCTTTTTGTAGCTAATTTTAACATAATAATTAGAGTTAATGTGTAACTACACCAGATCTCAATTGCTCCTACAGGGTACACTTGTGTACACTGTAATTACAACTTATACTAAACATACCAAATGAGCATATGAAAAACTTATGTACTTAATTACACAAATGTCATTTAATCATTTTTTTTCTAAAACTAGGTAAATCTGTTTCTAAAAAAATCAGGGAAATAAAGGTATCAAATGATACACTGGCAACAAGTGGAATTTCCAATTGCAATAGCTTAATAGTTTTTTTTTTTAAATAGTATAATATAGTCTTCCATAGTAATGGTTTTCTGTATCCTCTCACATTCTGGATGTCAAGAAAAGCCTTTAACTATATTTGCACTATTATCATTGCATTACAAATATTGGTTACCTAATTATCATGTCAATTATCCATTCTGCACTTCTTTAAGGTAAGAAGCACATTTTTCTCGTAATTGAACACCCCAAACCCCCATTGCCTTGGCAAGTGCTTGCAGAAATTAAGTACTGAATAGGAGTATTGTACGAATGGGGAATTAGCAAAGGAGAAGGCAGTTAATCATGTCTTGAAAGCCTAGAAGCTCTTCCAGGCAGAGAAAAGGACCAAGGACACTTGAGGTAGAGAAAGTTGTTTGCAAAGACAATTAGATTTTATTCATTTAGTCAATAAATATTTATTGAACCCATTATACATGCTAGAATTTGGTTTATAATCTAAGGCAATAACATATATGGCCCCAGCTTCCATGAAGCTTATGGTTTATGAAAAAATGTGTTCAGCTAATAAATCACTCAAAAATGTGTCCCTATAATCTGAAATAAATGTATAAAGCAATATAAGCATATGTAATAAATGAAATTAATGCCTTCTTTTGAGTTAATTGAGCATGTCTTATAATCCTAATTTGTCTCTATTGTGGAATTATTTATAACTTGAAAAAATTAATCATCATTCCTAGGGTTGAAGCCCTCACATATAGTGTTACATTATATGTTATGTAACATTAATGCTGTCTATTTATGCATATTATATCACTTAACGTGTAGAGCAAGATGCTCATAGCTAAAAATATCAATTCTTCCCTCCAAACCCATGTGCTATTTAGGTCATACATTTTACTTTTAGCTGCTTTAAGCACACCATATATCACCATATTTGCTTTAGATAGAGTTATCTACTACAGCTCTTAAAAGTATGGGAAAAAACTGAAATCTATGCTTTTATGCATTTATTCCATATCAGAGTTCATCCTTCTTTTTAGCTTATCCACCTTTCTGTCCAGTGTCATATCCTTCTGCTTGAAGAATTTTCCTTAATATCTCTTGCAGTGCAAGTCTATTAGAAATAAGTTGTGAGTGTGTTTGTATGTGTGTGTGTATAAAGTGGATATTTTTTCCTTCACTTTGACAGATATTTGGGGGTGTACAGAATTCTATGTGGGCAGTTTTTATTTTATTTATTTTGCAACACCAAATACAACAATTCAGTCTGTTTGGCTTGCATGACTCTGGATGAGAAGTGTGCTGTAGTTCTTTGGTCCTCTTTATGTAACATGTCTCTTTTCTCTGGTTGCCTACAAGTTTTCCTCATTTTCACTTTCAGCAGTTTGAATATAATAGGCGGTGTAAGGCATGTCTGTGTGAGTGTGTCTGCCACTAGTTTTGGAAAATTTTTTGCCCTTATTTCTTCAATTATTTCTCTTCTCCATTTTCTTTTTCTTCTCTTTCTGGGATTCCAAGAATACATTTACTAAACCAGTTAATATTGTCCAACATCCCTTGGATTATACTTTTTGTTTGTTTGTTTTTTACCTACCTATCTTCAAGGTCATTAATTTTCTCTCTCTCTCTCTCTCTTTTTTTTTTTTTTTTTTGTGAAGGGTATGTCGAGCATAGGAAGTATTTTTAATTGGCTAAATTGGGCATAAACATGTTGAATGCATTCCTTATCTTTGTTACTCTTTTTTGTTTGTTTTTAGCTTTTTCATTTGTTTCTTTCTTATAGATTCCACTTCTCTGCTAAAATTATCCATTTCATCTTGCATGCTGTCCACCTTTTTCATATATACAGTTTTATATATTACAGTTGAAGCTTGAATAAGTTGGGGTTGAGGCACCAATCCACTGTGCAGTCAAAAATCCACATATAACTTGAGTCCCCCAGGGGTCTATTGTGATTTTTTTAATTTGTAAATTCTTTATTTTGGCTAATATCTACTGTAGTCTCTACTACCATGGATTTATTATGGCTGAGAGGAGTTATTCACTAGCTATTATGTTGTTATTAAATACTAAAAATTAGGAAAAGACTAGAGGGTATTTGAATGGGATAAGGAGAGGAGAGGAGAGCAGAACCTCAAGGTTGTCATCCTGCAACTCCTACAACTGCCATTCTGTTTCTAAGAATACTTCACCCAACTGGACTCCAGTGGAAACTAAAGCCCGTTTTGTGGATTCCGTCAGGTCTCTTCTGCTTTGATAATGGAGCTTAGGCTTCCCTGCCCCGATGGCCTTTCAAGTTTCCTAGAGTCCACGTGGAGCATCTAGAGCCACCCAATGTGTTCTGCAAGTAGTCTGCTGCCCAGTAGCTTATTTTTGACTGGAAGTCTTACCAAGAACTTAAATAACTGATTAACACATACTGTGTATGTTATATGCATTATATGCTGTATTAGAATAAAGTAAGCTGAGCAAAAGAAAATGATTTAAGAAAATCATAAGGAAGAGAAAATATTTTATAGTACTGTCCTGTATTTTTTTAAAAATCCATTAAATGTGGATCCATATAGTTCAAACCCATGCTGTTCAAGGGTCAACTCTATAACATTGATTTTAACATTCTACTCCTAGCTTTTCAATATATATATCTCAAATATGAGCCTAGTTCTATTGATTATCTTTGTCTCTTGGAAATACATTGTTCATTATTTGCCTTTTCATAAACGTTGTAATCTTTTGTAGAAGAACCTAGACATTCTGTATAAGTAGATACTGAGGTAAACAACATTTGGGGGAGGCTAGAAATTAGCATGCCTTTCCTTCTGCTAGACCTTTATTGTGTGGATTTGAAGCCATCTAAAGAGAAGTGATTGTTATTGCTACCCTCAGGGCACCTTGGTCACCTAATTCCTCTGGAGATAATGTGTGTTCAGGGTAGGGGTGATTTTCTTTATGGTTTTACCATTTCTGATTCATTCTCAGCTATAGATTTTCTCCTAGCAGTGTGCCTGAGAGATAGTACATCTCTAGTCTTGCTCTATCCTGGTCCTCTTCCAGGAGAACTGTGGACCTGTTACTCATTAACTTTTTGTCTGGTGATAGAGTGTACTCACTGCTCTCCAGCTGTAGTTTTGGACAAGCATGTATTCTGATCCTTCCCTTATGAGTTTTCACTAATGCCCTGAAAGCTGTGGTGTTCATTGCTCTTCTACCACAGTAAGTTTTGGAAACTTTTTTTTTTTTTTTTTGGAAAGGCAGATGGGGAAGGAGTGGAGTATTCAAATGGTTCTTGGGCTTCTGTTAACATTGCCATTCCTCTCCCCTAACTCTGCAACATAAGGGACTCTTCCTCAGAACTTTCACTAATCTTTTTGTGAATATCTTAGGAGGTGCATATAGAAAAACCTACAAGTGGCTGTGACCCCCCCCTTTCCACACAGCACTTGAGTTCTCCAAACTCACACTAACATGCTCTCAGCAGCTAGTTTGTTAGCATTTCAAGCTGCATTCGTCTCATCAGTACTTGGCTACATTATCCCACATGAAGAAGTGCTCATGTTCTATCTTTTCCTGCAGTCTTTAGTCTCTCAGATTTTGCATTAGTTGGTTGTGCCATGACCTCAGTTCTTTGGTTGAAGAAAAGTTATGAACTTGTATTTTGCCTAATTTTTTTGTTTTTGTTAGGGTGATAGCAGCACTCTTTCCCCCACTCTTTAATCCAAGAAGAAACTGGAAAGCCAAAGCCATAATTTTTAAGGTAATATTTGAAAGATGAGTAAGAGTTTACTAGTGAAAAGGGGGATGCCAGAAGAGATTTCCAGGTAAAAGAAACATGATGGTAGTGTTATGAAGGAGCATAATATTTATAGTGACCAAAAAAGGAGCAATGAGAGCAAGGTGGTTGAGCTTAGATAACAAATACAAAGATGGGATTGTGGGAGACTGGAGAAGTAGGGCTGGTCATGCCATACCTACACCATGTTTAATTCTTTATCCTATGAACAACAGGAATTCTATGATGTATTGTGAGCAATTTTCAGAATTTTGTTTTGAAATACTTATCCTGGATACACCCTGGAAAACTAATTAAAAATCATGTGGGTAGACTGATGGGGAGGTACCTCAGTTGTCCAGGTAGAACAAGATGGACCCTTGGAATAGAGAAATGGGAGTGGGTATGGAAGAAAGACCTCTCCTGAAAATAAAAAGAGAAGGAAAGAAAGGTGACTTTTTGAAGAGTCTGATACATATTGAGAATGGTGAAGATTTCAGAGTGGGTATTACACAGTTTCATGATAGGACTTTTAGGAAATCAGGCTAGAAATGATTTAGGTGAGACCATGAAAGACAATGTAGGTCACACCATGAAGACTGTATTGATTTCATCTTTATGTACTAATTAGATCACAGTAGGCTTTAAGCTGATCTGTGACATTTATGTACTAATTAGATCACAGTAGGCTTTAAGCTGATCTGTGACATGATCATATTAGATTTGGAGAGATACAACTTAAATCACTAAGTCATGATCTATGTAGATGGGATATTATTACATTCTGAACAGTAAATGGAACATTTTAAGCCTGTGTTCATATGAACTTATATTAAAATGGTAAAACTAGGCAATAATTATCTTTAAAAACAAATGAATAAGCTATTAAGACAAAGAAAATTTAGTTTTCTTACCACCATCCACTTAGCAAAGTAATCTGTCAGTAAAATATATTACTCATGAAACAGGAATCATAGTCAACATAAAAGATAATTTGAAGATGATGAAAATTAACCAGTCTATATATAAAAAATTGGAAATATCTAACAGTTTAACTTTTCATGGTTTAAATAAGGGATAAGTGAAAAATTTATTGTATTTTATATCATTGCAAATTTATAAATCCTGGTTTAAAAGGTAAGCATTTATTATATGTCACTTTCCTAGCTTTTAAATGTTATTTTCTTAATAGATTCAGCCACCCAGCCTCTTACATATTTAAGTTCCCAATGAGCACATATTGGGCACTGAAAATGTGCTTGGTACTGTGGATGCAGGGATTCCAAAAAAATTAGATGACATATATTGTGTTCTCAAAGACTGTCCAAAAAGAAACAAACATGCAGTGCAATGGAGTTATAAACTGAAGAGTACGAAGTAAAGATGAAGTATCAGTGAGACTATGTGTAACAAGTTGGGGGCTTTATAATACAGTAAATGAAGAAAGACTTTTTGATATGAGTCATTATGCATTTAGTTCAAATCATTTCAGGAAAGCATATACAATAATTACTCTGTACCAGGCCCTATGCTCTGTGTTTGGGTTACAGATATTGATAAGACATAGCCACTGATTTCAAGAAACAAATAATCTAATAAGAAAGACTAACATGTAACAACCAATTATAGTATCAAATTCTTCTAACAGTATAAGTTAATCTAAAATGAGAGTTGCAATGAAGATTCACTGAGGAAACAATCAGGAATGAGAACTAAAGTGTCATTTGCAAATATTTTCTCCCATTCCATGGGTTTTCTCTTCGTTTTGTTGACTATTTATTTTGCTGTGCAGAAGCTTTTTATCTCGATGAAGTCCCAAAAGTTCATCTTTGCTTTTGTTTCCCTTGTCTTTGGAGATGTGTTTTGGAAGAAGTTGCTGTGGCCAATGTCGAAAAGGTTACTGTCTATGTTCTCCTCTAGGATTTTGATGGATTCCTGTCTCACACTGAGGTTTTTCATCTTTTTAGAGTTTATCTTTGTGTATGGTATAAGAAAATGGTCCAGTTTCATTCTTCTGTATATAGCTGTCCAATTTTACCAGCACTATTTATTGAAGAGACTGTCTTTTTTCCATTGAATATTTTTTCCTGCTTTGTTGAAGATTAGTTGACCATAGAGTTGAGGGTCCATATCTGGGATCTGGTCCATATCTGGGATTGTTTGTTCTAGCACTTTGAAAAAATGCCATTGGTATTTTGCAAATTACACTACAGATAAAGGGTTTGGATATATAAAGAACTCAAACTCAACACCCAAAAAACAAATAATCAAGTCAAAAAACGGGCATAAGACATGAACAGACAGACACTTCTCCAATGAGACATACAAATGGCTAACAGACGCATGAAAAAATGTTCATCTTTAGCCACCAGGGAAAATCAAATCAAAACCACATTGAGATACCACTTTACACCAGTTAGAATGGCAAAAATTGAACAGACAAGAAACAACAAATGTTGGGAGGATGTGGAGAAAGGGGAACCCTCTTACACTGTTGGTGGGAATGCCAAGTTGGTGCAGCCACTTTGGAAAACGGTGTGGAGTTTCCTCAAGAAGTTAAAAATAGAGCTACCCTATGACCCAGCAATTGTGCCACCGGGTATTTACCCCAAAGATACAGATGTAGTGAAAAGAAGGGGCACATGTACCCCAATGTTCATAGCAGCAATGTCCACAATAGCCAAACTGTGGAAGGAGCCAAGATGCCCTTCAGCAAAAGAATGGATAAAGAAGATGTGGTCCATATATACAATGGAATAATACTCAGCCATCAGAAAGGATGAATACCCAACATTTGCATCACATGGAAGGAACTGGAGGAGATTATGGTAAGTGAAATAAGTTCAACAAAGAAAGGCAATTTTCATATGGTTTCACTTATTCGTGGAGCATAAGGAATAGCATGGATGACATTAGGAGAAGGAAGGGAAAAATGAAGGGGGGTAATCAGAGGGGGAGATGAACCGTGAGAGACTATGGACTCCAGGAATCAAACTGAGCATTTTAGAGGGGAAGAGGTTAGGGGGACGGGTTAGCCGGGTGATGGGTATTAAGGAGGGCACGTATTGCATGGAGCAATGGGTGTTATACACAAACAATGAATCATGGAATATTACACAAAAACTAATGACGTATGGTATGATAACTAACATAACATAAAACATTATATATATATATATGTATATACATATATATATATATATATATAAAGAATGAGAACTGAAGAATAAATAACCTCAGGAGGAGTGAAATATTAGATCAGTACTTCCTGGCAGAGGACAGAGCAGGACAAAGGGCAAATAAATTAGCCTTTACTTTGTACTCTCAAGGAGACTCTCTGATGTGTAATTTACATGCACTGCATTCCAGTTCATTCTAAGGAATAGGCATTATCACTTCCCTTTATAGGTGAGAAATCTCTGACCCAAAGAGGTAGGTAGCTTTTCTCAGATATGTCAGGCTACTAGGCTGCCTGAGGCTATCTTGTTTAAACACCCATGCTCTCAAACACATGGTAATGAGTGAAATGGTACGTGTATCAGAAGACTGTAAGTAGCTTAGTATGGATAAACCATAGCAAGAATATACATATTTCTCTTATCTTCATATCTTACCATTACCATTTGGGTTTTGTTTTTGTTTTGTTTTTTGGTTTTGGCTATTCCTTCTTTCAGGCTTGTCATTGGAACCCAATCTCCACCAGCCTGCCACATACGGACTGACAGTAAACCTTACCTAATCTGCCTTACTTTGGGATATGAGTAGCTAGATGGAACACCAAGGAGGACTGCTTTATGGATCCCAAGTACCACAGGCATTGCTTCTGGTCCCATCTGAATGTTGCCTCCTCTGGCTCTACTGAAGTTTGCTCATCAGATTTGGAAATGCCTCTTGCTATAGACTCATATTTTGGGCCCCAGCAGTTACTCTTGCTATTTTTAGATCCTTCCTCTTACTAGCCTGCTACCCTGCTGCCCAGCCTTTTCCACAGCTCCCTGTGACACTGAACTCAACCAGCTGTTTTCCCAACTCAAGTGGAAGTAATTTCTTTCTCCAATTATGGCACCTCGGTAGGAACGCAGAACATTTTCCATTTCTTTCTTAAGCCATGAATTAATGTTAATAAATCTGAATTGTCACCTTGTTTGTTAGGCCCCATCTCATTCTGCTTTTATACAGATATTTACAAACAGCAATTTGGTCAGTAATTTTAACATCCCCAGTTAGCAAACTAGAGTCAACTCAAAGAGTATTTTTAACTTAGGATTTTGTCCTTTTAGATTTTGAAGCCTAAAATTATCTTTTCCTCTTTTTAAAACCTGTCCCATCTGTCCTTCAGTGGACTTCAGTGTTTGCAGAACAAGAAATACCCTAGTCACTTAAAAATAAAAGAAAAAGAAATTCCACCTTTCCTACCATCAAAATTGTTTTACCCTACTAATCAGAGAATCCTGTGTCACAAAACCCCTAACTATTTAATAAACTTCTCTCAAATTTTGTCAAAAATCCTCTGCTCTCTTCCTCTATTTGAACTGTACTCTTGGAATTCATTTCTGTTTTCCACATTGCATTCATTTTTCCTTAATGAGGACTATTGTCTATTGTTTTGTCACTAGCAGTTTTATCATTAAGTACAATATTCTTGTGTGTGTGTGTGTGTGTGTAGGTTTTTCACAAGCTACTCACCACTATCAAAAATATCAAAAAGCATAAAAAATATTCAGAACCTTCAAACTTGTCATACGTTATGATTTTAAATTTATTCAGAAAACATAAAAAACAACTTCTGGGGCGCTTGGGTGGCTCAGTGGGTTAAAGCCTCTGCCTTCGGCTCAGGTCATGATCCCAGGGTCTTAGGAATGAGCCCCGCATTGGGCTCTCTGCTCAGTGGGGAGCCTGCTTCCTCCTCTCTCTCTCTCTCTCTCTGCCTGCCTCTTTGCCTACTTGTTATCTCTGTCTGTCGAATTAAAAAAAAAAAATCTTTAAAAAAAAAACAACTTGATGTGACTTTGATGTGACTTACACTACACATGGCCCTGCTACTTGAGAACAAACATATATTACAAGCCCAATCAAGTTCAGCATATATATGTTACAATTCTGTAAGCACTTAACTTTTATGTATTCTCCCCTTAAGTTTAGCTGTTCTTGGACATCATTTTCATATAAAACAAACACATAAGATCCATAAAATTATAGGGAAAGTGAGATTTGGTATAAATTTTCAAAGATCTGAATGAAGTATAATAGAGCTGTCTGGTAAATTCCAATTTTGCATTTGTTGTGATTGAATGATCGCCATATAGATAAAAGCCTACATTCAGTCACAACAGATTAAAGTTATCAGAAAACAACTTAGTTCCCTGAAGTTCTTTTTTCTCTACTCATTTTGAAGAATTTTTATATCCTATAATTTCCTGTTATGTAATAAATCTTAATCTTTTATATATAGCTTCTCAAATAACAAATATAGCCAATTTCAATCATAAATCTGAAAAATGTCTTTCTGTTAGAAAAAGTAGAAGGCATTCCATGAGGACATATTAATAGTTCAGAGGTCTCAGAAATTGGGGTCTCATGATAAAAATTCTAATAAAAAAACTGAGGGGTGCCTGGGTCACTCAGTCAGGGGAGCATTTGCCTTCAGCTCAGGTCATGATCTCAGGGTCCTGGGCTCCAGCAGGGTCAGGCTCCCTACTCAGCAGGGAGTCTGCTTCTTCCTCCCTTCAGTTTTACCAAGATTAATACCATTCTGCTGTGGGCAATTATGACTCAATCTAGATATATTGCTGCATAACAATCTGTCGCAAACTTAACAGCTTAAAATAACACACATTTATTATGTCCCAATTTCAGGGCTTCAAGAGTCTAGGCACAGCTTAACTAGGTTCTCTACTCAGGGTCTCACATACAGCAATCAAATGGGCAAGTAGACTTCATTCTCATCTGGAGAGCTGACGGGGGAAGAATCCACTTCTTAATTCATTCAACTGTTAGAATTTATTTCCTTGTGGCTGTGTGACTGAGGACCTATGCTTCTTACTGGCTGTCAGCGGACGTCCACCCTCAGATTCTAGAGGCTGCTCCAGTTCCCTACTATGCGGCCCTCTTCACAAGCAGGTCACAGTGTGGTTGTTTGCTTCCTCAAGCCCAGCAGGAGAATTTCCTGTATACTAATCTGCGAAAAGGGAATTTCATAGAACATAATGTAATCCTGGGAAAGACATCTCACCACCTTTGTCATATAAAATAACCCAATCAAGGAGTGTAATATCCCATCACTTTTTTCCATATTCTACTTTCTACAAGTGAAACAGAAGTCCTGTTCCATTCAAGGGGATGAAATTATATGGGATTTAACACCAAGAGGTGGAACTCACAAAGCTACCTTAGAATTACCCCTACCACATGTTTCTAATGTTCCATCAGTTTTTCCTGGAGAGGTCAAAGCCACACCCTGTTTTAAGGATGAATTTTTAATATTTGCTTATAATTCTATTAGTAGAAAAATCATATTCCAACTTACATAAACCTTGAAATTTCTTAGTAAAATTTTACCCCATTTGATTGCAAACAATAAAACCAAAGGATAAAGTCCTTTATCTCTAAGGAAATGCATTTAGCAAAGTTATTTTAGAAGAGCTTTCAGTTTCAAATTTTAACTAAGGACCAGTTTCCCCTTGTCTCATTTTTCATGGGGGCACAACAAAGACAAAACTTTTGCAATGGGATGCTCTTTTACATTGGAAATGCTTGTCATTTGTCTATTTCCCTTGGTTTGGAGGCCCTAGAGATCAAATTCTTTCCAGTGATTTCTTCTATCTTGGAAGGTAGAGCTAGCCACTAGAGACACCATTTTGTCTCCTTAATTTCTTTCTTATCCTCTTAGTCTCTCTGATCATACTTAATTTCTCAACTGAGGTTTGGAAGCAAGATTCATATCAGGAACCAGAGATTTTTTTTTTTTAAAGATTTTTTTTTTTAATTTATTTGATAGACAGATCACAAGTAGGCAGAGAGGCAGGCAGAGAGAGAGAGGAGGAGGAGGCAGGCTTCCTGCTGAGCAGAGAGCCCGATGCGGGACTTGATCCCAGGACCCCGGGATCATGACCTGAGCCGAGGGCAGACGCTTTAACCACTGAGCCACCCAGGCGCCCCAGGAACCAGAGATTTTAATTTAAAGTTTGTACATTCTTTGCTAATGTATTTAACTAATATCATTTTCTAGGCCCAGCTTTAGCAATTGGTTGTAGTAATCAAGAATGGAGTCTGCCCCCAACATCTGTAACCCCCATAAGATTCACAGTTATTTTGTCTGTTAATGACAGATGAAAATGAGCTCCCCATCTCTCAGTCGTAACCCTTCTTCCTACCCTTGTAAGGTTCTCATGGGCCTGGCAAATATTTCACTTGAACTATGTTTGCTGTTTTCTTGCATTTCAAACTGCCTGAATGGTCTGGACAAAGACACCTCAGGGATGGATGGCTACTATGGGTGCTCCATGGTCCACTCTAATTATCCCAATATTTTCACCATAATTTTGGTGAAATATTATCTAAGAATTTTCACCTCAGGCATCCATCTTTAGAAAATCTTACAGAAGGGCTCCTTCATCCTGGTACCCCAATTTGTAGCTTTATCATCATATGTTGGACAGGCTACTTTTCCTTTATTGAATCATGTTTGTACTTTGGTCAAAAATTACTTGGACATATCTGTGTCTATTTCTGGTTCTCTGTTTTCTTCTGCTGGTTTATCTCTCTAGTCTTCTAACAATTCATAGATTACTTCAGCTATACAGTAAGTCTTACAACCAGGTAGATCAATTCTCCCACTTCCTTCCTGTTTCTCAAAATTGTTTTAGCTATTCCAGTTGCTTGATCTTCAGTATAAATTTTGGAATAATTTTGTGCATGCCTAAAAAATGTCTTGTTTGAATTATGACATGATTTGAATTAAGCCTATATATCAATTTGGGGAGATTTGGCAACTTTGCTATGTTGATGCTTCAATCCATGAACACAGTAAATCCCTCAATTTTTTATGTTTTCTTTGTTATCTTCCAGTGTTGTGTAGTTTTCAGCTTACAAATCCTGTATATATTTGAAGATTTACACACCTAAGGATTTCATTTTTCAGAAGTGTTACGGGATGTTGTATTTTTAATCCAGTATCCATGTATTCATTGCTAGTATATAGGAATACAGTTGATTTCTGTATGTTAACTTTGTATCTTTCAACTTTACTGAATTAACTTATTAGTTCTAGGATTTTTATTTTTATAGATTCTTTTGGAGTTTCTATGAGGACAACCATCTTCCTTTTTAATCTGTGTTTCCTTGTACCTGTGTTTGCTCCTCTCCTCATTGTGTACCAGTCATATTGAATATTTTATTTATTTATTTCACAGAGAGAGAGACAGTGAGAGAGGGAATACAAGCAGGAGGAGTGGGAGAGAGAGAAACAGGCTTCCCACTGACCAGAAAGCCCAATGCAGGGATCGATCCCAGGACCCTGGGATCATGACCTGAGCCAAAGGCAGACACGTAACGACTAAGCCACCCAGGTGCCCACACCAGTCTTATTGAATTGAGATCCACCTCAGTCTAAATGAACTCATCTACCTGGTTATATCTACAAAGACCCTATTTTCAACTGAAGGCATATTCTGAGGTTCTAAGTGAACATGGATTTTATACAACAGGAATAGATACATCCCCTCATTAAAAAAAAAAAAAAAAAAATTGCTGTTTCCACCCAAAAGCATATGAAGGGAAGTTTAGCAAGGCAAAAAACTTTGCAACAATAACTGCTCCAGTCCAATCAAAACCTTTTGGCCCTACATCCACTGACACAATGAAAGCCTGAGTAAGGAACAAATAAGGTAAACTTCCAACTTTATGAGGTTGTTAACAGGCTTCCCCATTATCCCTACTGGAATAGTGTCAGAGAGGACAAACTATGGAACTGGAACTTTCAATCTCTACTGGCTGGTAATGAGGCCCTCCCTGCACCCCCACCTCACCTGTGTTGTCAAGGGATGCCCTTGGGAGCCTGAATTTCTACTTCCCACTGGCAGTAAAGAGTCTCCCATCTCTCACCACTGCAAGGGGATGGGGTTTCAGAGGCCTAATGGAGAATGAAAACTTTTCATCATTGCACAGCAATACACCACTTTGCAGTATCAGTGGAGACTGAGGGGGAAGGGATCCTGACTTCTTACCTCTATCCCTGTAACAAGGTGTCCCCCCAGATGATCTGGTTTCTTCTTTTGATCTTTCAGAATCTCCTTATATTTGTTTTACCTAAAATGTATAGGGTTTTTCAGTTGTGCTTAGTGGGAGCAATAGGAAAAAAGTAGCTCTACTCCATCTTCCCAGTAGCACACAAATCACTCCAAACTGTAAACTCCAGAGGAGATTTAGAATATTTTGCTGTTTTAAACTCCTTTAATTTCTTCTTTTCCTCAAGAAATTTTTAGAGAAGACAGTAAAAAAAGTAAAATAAAATAAAAATATAGTAGACTACATGTTGAGCCCTTTATGGATGTTCAGCACAGGTGGTCTTGCAGATCATGATTCCAGCCCAGGTGCATAATATTCTGTTGGGGTCAATTCCACGTGAAAACATGTTAAACCCCTAGGGCCTGCCTGGGCCTACTTAGCCATAGTGACTCCATGTTGCCTAGGTAGACATTTTGTTGTTTAATAAATGCCTCAACAGTTATTGATATCAGTTCCAGGTATCTGTTGCTAAAACACCCATCTAAAACAAGGTCATTTTGTTTATATCGGTTCCAGGTAACTATTACTAAAACACATACCTAAAACAAGGCCATTTTGTTGTTTAATAAACGCATCAGCAGTTACTAGTATCGGTTCCAGGTAACCATTACTAAAACACGCAGGTAGGAGACATCCAATCAGCCAAAGCCACCTATGTAGATGTCTGCGGTTGTGCCCTATAAAAACTAGCCTGTAAGACCAAGGGGCGTCGCTCTCTTCGGAGGCAGCCCTGGCCAGTCAGTCTGACTTCTAATGCTTGGCATAGAATAAAGCTTTACATAACTTTCACTTTGTCTCAGCCTCATTCCCTGGCTGGTCAGTCTAACTTCTAATGCTTGGCAAAGAATAAGGCTTTGCATAACTTTCACCTTGTCTCAGACTTGTTCCTTTGATAATGGACCCAACAATTCCATGCCAGTCGATGGTCAATGGAGTTTTGTTTTGTTTTTTAAGATTTTATTTATTTATTTGACACAAAGAGAGAGCACAAGCATGGGGAGGGACAGAGGGAGTGGGAGAATCAGTCTCCCCGCTGAGCAGGGAGTCTGATGTGGGTTGGATCCCAGGATCCTAGGATCATGACCTGAGCTGAAGGCAGATGCTTAGGCAACTGAGACACCCAGGTGTCCCCCAGTCAATGGAGCTTGATTTCTCAGATGTTGGAGAGGTCAGCTAAAATACCATGCTATTGTCTGTGCACTTTCCTTCTTAGAAGTCCAGCCCTCCAGCACGATGATGATAGGGGAGATAGAGTACTCCTAGTAGTTATATCTAGATTGTTCCAAATTCTTACACAGAAGCCCCCAAGAAGATCTCTTTTTTTTTCTAGTACAGAGTTTTAGACCGTTGAAGTTTCTTTATAAAGAGCAGTGATTTTTATTTTTTATTTTTACTGATTTTATCTGAGTCTGAAAGAGTAACAGCCGTTCAGCAGTCTCACAAAGCCCTCTGAAGGATGGACATTCAGGTCACCCCTTATGGGTGAAAGTCATATTTTCTCCTTCATGATATTGTTCTTTGTCTCTGGCAGAAACTCTCCAAAGTCTTCTTCAAATACTTAATGTAGAGGTGAATAAACTAGGGATGATCCGATCTTAAATCACTGATCACTTCATTTGCAAAATATTTTTTGTGATGCTTAATTTTATAGGTCAGTTTGACTAGATCACAGTGCCCAGATATCTGGAAGCATTATTTCTGGGTGAATCTGTAAGGATATTTCTGGAAGACATTAGTATTTGAATAGGCAGTAGACTGAGGAAAGCAGATTGACTTCCCCAATGTGGACTGATCTCATTCAATCTGTTGAGGGTCTAAACAGAGTAAGAAAGCAGGGAGGGGAGAATTCTTTCTCTTCGCCTGACTGCATGAGCTGAAACACTGATCTCTTGGCATTGGAGTAGGACTTAATACCATCTAAACTCTTCTCAAACCTTTGGACTTGGACTAGAACTTATGCCAATGGTTCTTCTGGTTCTATTCCTCTAGAGAACCCTGAGGAATGCAGTTTTTATTATAATGCCATTATCATGTGGGGTTAAGCAGGAGAGGATAGCTTTGTAAGGATAGCTTTGATGGGGACTATTATAAACGGAATGGCCCACTCTCTAAATTCATATGTTGAAGTCTCAACCCCCCAATGCGTATTTGGGGATGGAACGATCGAGAGGCAACTGAAGAGTGCTGAGGTCAAGAAAAATGAGGCCCTTATGGGAGGGCTACTGCCCTAATAAGAAGAGACCACCAGAGGGCGCCTGGACGGCTGTCTTCCACTCATCTCTTGATTCTCCGGTCCTGGGATGGAGCCCTGTTAAGTTCCCTGGTCAGTGGGAAACCCACTTCTTCCCTTCTCTCGATCCCTCCCCACTGCTCGTGATTCTCTCTCTCTTTCTCTCTCCCACTCTTCCTCTTGTGAGCGCGCTCTCTCTCAAATAATTAAAATATTTTTAGAAAAAGAGACACCAGAGAGCTTCAGCATGTGAAGGTCCATTGAGGCAGCAGCAAGACAGAAAGAGGGCCCTCACTGGAAACCAAACATGGTGGCATCCTGATCTTAGACTTCCTACTTCCAGAGCTGTGAAAAAATAAATTTCTGTTGTTTAAGTCAAACAGTCTATGCTATTTTGCTGACTAATTATTAGAGCTGACTAATGCAGAGACTTTTACTCTGATAAGTTCTTTCTAGGTTCTTGGATGCCTTCTTTCTGGTTGAAAGAGTATAAATCACCCCATAGTATAGCCCATTTTAGCTCCTTGCTTTATATCTTAACTCTCATGACATCTGATTCCCTTTCCTTGATACTTGGGTAATCTTTCCAATTTCTCCTGAATTAATTAATATAACTGTGTTAGACCTTTGCTTCTTGTCTGGACAATGAATTCCCTCTCTGGTCAATATTTCCTAATTTCCATCTTCCTTCAGCTCTTCTTGTTGAGAGTGTTGGTAGTAGGTTTAGGACTCAAATGAGTAGGAGGGCCAGCCCACAGAAAGCGAATGACTTAGAAACAAAATAAGGTAGCCTGCTAGCAAATGAGAGAATGCGTGCCCCCGTCGAAAAGATGCAGTTAGCACTGATTCACATTCCATCAGATCCTCTTATTTTCAAGAGCATACAGAAATTCAAGTTTTTAAAGGTTAGCAACTAATTTTTTTAAAAAGTTACAAAGGATGGAGGTGGGCCAACGTTATTCAGGCCAAACAACAACATAGGTCTGAGGGCCAGGTTTGGTGCCAGTTGAGGACTTCTAATCGCTTTAATGATTTCTCCCAGGGGTGCTAGGGCTTAGTATGTAAATAGTTCTCCTGGTGGCTCCTGGTAATATCCCTTAGCTGGCTCTGGAGATCAGGCCAATTTAAGGCCTGCTTGCGGTAGAATCCTGGTGTATGTCCCTTTTTAGCTCTGTCTGGCGAACAGTTCCCTCTGACTCAAAGAATCGCCACCCAGCTGACTGCTGGCAGTAGAGCAGGGCTCCTCTGAAGGACAGGACCTGGGATAACTACCCAATGGCTCTGTCCTGGGGATGAGTCTGTCCATATCGAATAGTTTATGACACCACCGCCACCCCTGCTGAGCGAGCGAGGGCATCTGTCACGCAGAGTCTGCAGACATCAATACTATTGTTATCTCAGGAACCAGGATTTTATTTTCTTCAATACTTTATTTACTTCATTGAACACTATTGAATTTTCTTCTGCCTGAGTTAGGCTCTGAGACTTAATCATCAGCAGGTGCTTTAAATCGTTCTCTTGATGATTGCTTGTTTCTATTTCTGGTATCGTTTTATTTTTGAAGTAGATTTTCAATTGAAGATTTTCAATTTTGGTGGTCAGACCCGTGTTACTCTTCACTGCAGAAGTTTCGGCCAGTCCCTGAGGCATGTCTTACTATTTCAGTGCATGTTACTAGTGTGTCAGTCAGGTTGGGCAGCCGCCTGCGGGAGGTGCTGTCTGGAAGAAAGTTGCGGAACCACATGGAAGAACTTGATGGTGTGGGAAAGGGAGGAAGAAAAAGAGATCAGTTTAACCCCTCTCCAAAGGAAAAAGAATCATGCTCAGGTTTTTTGGTCTTTCAAGATTTTCTTTTTTGCCCAGATTCATGATACAATCATTCTAGTTCCTTTAGGTAACACACTTCCTCTCTTTCACTGTCATTGAGATGGACGATTTCTATACATTCTTTGGGTCTCATTTGCTCACAGATACTTTCCTGGGTTCCTAATCAAGGTTAGAACCCCTGCCATAGATGACCTCACTTCCCTACATTTGCCTATTGCAAAATTAATTACCCATTTTTATTATTATCAATATTACAATATTTAATTTTATTAATATATGGCATACTTTTAAGGTCTCAAAGGTGAGGAGGTTATGTTGGTCTCATTCACTGTATCCCCACAAGAAGAAATGAGTAGTATATGTCTCAGCTGAATCTATTTCACATTCATATAACTTTATTCATATTCAGTTTTTAATCTCACACAGCTGAGTAACATTCAGATTCTGTTTGCCAACCATTATTCTGTAGTTGCACAGAGCAAAACAGCCCTCTTTACTTTCCAGTGCGTACTTGTTGGTCGTCATTACTCTTTCCATCTATTTGTGTTTCTTCTCGTATCTGAAATATAAGATAGAGAATTTAGTTTAATAATCAAAAGTTTAATGCTGGGTGATGCACTCTGAAAACAAAACCCCTTGCTTTGTCTATGGTGAATGTTTGATCCAGAAATTTTAAGTTCCTAGGAATTCAGTCAAATTTCTCTTGTTCAAGAACATAGAATTAATAGTTTATACTTATGAGCCTATCATCTACTCAATCAGACAAATTATTTATTTAATATCTCATTTTGGTTTACTAAGCCTATTCTAACAAAGTACCACAAACTGAGTGGTATAAATAACAGAAGCTTATTTTCTGAGTGCTGTGAGGGAAGGATCTGTTCCAGGCCTCCCACCTCGGCTTGGTTATCTTCTCCTGTGTCTCTTCACATCGTCTTTCCTCTCTATCTGTCTCTCTGTGTCCAAGTTTCTCCTTTTTATAAGGATAATGGTGATAATTAGATTAAGGCCCACCGTAATAACTTCATTTCAACTTGTTCACCTTATCTCCAAATAGGATTACATTCTAATGAACTTTGGTCAGGAGTCCAAGGTATGAATTTTTGGAGGACACTATTCAACCCATAACATACCTATTATATGATTAGAACTAATTTTTAGACTCTAAGAAATATGCATTTCATACTCTTCTGGGGTAGAACAAACCAATGCACATTAAGAAAAAATTTATGACACAAAGAACTATGTAACCAGGGCCAAAACTGTGTGGAAAGTATGTTTATGCTGTAGGAGTTAAAAAATAAATAAATAAAAATAGCAGTGTATACTGAAGTAATCAGGAAACATCTGAAACTCTAATAAAAATAAAGGTTCAGTTAAAAAAAAAGCTGGACTTTAATAAAACAGAACTTAGATAAGTATAAGAGATGGAAAATAGCATATAAGGCAGGAGATGAGGGTGATCTACTAACTCACCCACCTGAGTTAGTAGATCAAAAGTGAGCAAAAGTGCAGGACATATTCACGTCACAGTTAATAGATGAGCTGGGGCTGGTGGAGAAAGCATGTTGAAGAAAAATAGAAAAGAAAGTTAAGTGGGAAATGAAGGTTAGGCTAAATGGAGGCACCTAGTGTATTTGAAATCTTGGGATCAGAGTTTACAGTTGATCAGTTATGAAACAGGTAGTCACTGAACGTTTTTGAGCAGTAGAGTGACAGTGATTGTGGTAGAATGAAGAAATCTTCACAATCTTCTACTCTTTTCCACATTCATGAACTTTCTTATATAACTTTGCAGGGCCTCCCATTAGGAGATGAAGACTCTTTTCTCTTTACAATGACTATGCTGGTCTGTGATTTACTTTCACTAATAAGATGTGGCCCAATTATACCATACAGTTTTGACCATGGCCTCAAATTAATGGCTGTGTAGTCTTCCTCTCCGTCTCTTTCTGTCCCACTGTCTCTATCTCTTCCTTGTGATCACCTGTGAAGAAGCCTAGTGTAGTCTCCTAGAGGATACCATGTGAAGGGGGCCTTCCACAGACAAGGTCATTTTCGATCACTAGCCCTCAGTAGACCATTCAGTTGCCGGCAGAACATGCATGACCTCGCAAACAAGATGAGCCTAACCAGATCTAGCAGGCCAGAAAATCCTCCCATCTAACCCATAGACTCATGAGCAATAATCAATACGTAATAAGTAGAGGTGGCCAATTAGAATAGAGTAAAAGTTAAGGGATTGATCTAAGAAGGAGCTCAGACTAGGATACTAGTAACTGAGTTGTATAGTTAAAGGAGTCATGAAAAACATTTTGAGGAGAAAACTGGCAAGGTTTGTGAATTAAAAAAAAAAAACAAGAGGGAAGAATTTAGGAATTTTCTTTGACTTTCTGATGAATACTTAGATAAACTTTGCCATTTCCTTTAAAAATAGTTCTAAAGTGATTTTCTGTGGCTCACATGAGAACTTTCCTCAGGCTATTTCTTTCATCAGCTTATCAAAATAAACATAGTCATTTTGGGGTTCTAAAAATGGTAAACTCTATCAAATATATGGCTACTATTAGACATTTTACTAAAATAAAGTCTTTGGTGGGGGTGATGGGTTTAAAATATAAACACTGAAGATATCCTGCTTCTTCGGAGAGAAACTTAACTTTTTGTTATGGCAAAAGCTAAGAGGTTGCAGAAGAAAACTTCGGTCTTTCAGTTAGTAAGATTTCCACATGCTCCAGTCCCAGAGCATGCTCAAAGATAAAGCCAGATGAAACAGTGACTCAGTCAGTTAAGGACTGCCTTCAGCTCAGGTCATGATCCCAGGGCCCTGGGATTGAGCCCTACCTCATGTTGGTGGGGAGTCTACCTCTCCCTCTTCTCCCTCTGCACCTCCCTCCACCCCTCCTTGTGCTCACTCTCAAATAAATAAATAAAAATCTTTTAAAAAATAAAAAAAAAAGAGAAAAACATTACACTTGGGTAAAAATTAGTGAGTGAAGAGAACAGATAAAGAAGAAATGATGTCTTCTCTGTTTCCCTTTGGTTCTTTAATTCTTGAAATTCTTTAAAGATCTACATCCATACATCGGCTTTACTTCTGTTTAACAGATGTGTTGCTTAATGGTGGCAACAACATGGAGACATGAGGAATCCTTGTGTTTCAGATGATGATGCATATGACAGATACAAATTTGCATCACTGTGAAGGATTCTTGCTGAAAAGCCTCACATCCTTAGGAACAGATGCCAGGGTACATACTAACCTAGCACCGAGCCTGCCTCCACATGCTCTATTTGAATGAAGTCACTAGAATTAGATCGAAAAGATCTTCTGTTTTTAACTTTGGGTGTTTATGATTCATCTTTCCTTTTTGTTACAAATGAGAATTTCATGTGAAAATAAATACTTGCCATGCCCTTTCCTGATGACAGGACCAGGGTGTCTGTGCAGCTTGTTCCCGATATGTGACAATTAAAAAAAGAAAAACAGGAAGAGCAGAAGCTCCATTTACCTCCAATATGGGAAAAATCATCTATCAAAGTTGATACTTTCTAGACTCTTGATTTGTTTTTTTTTGTTTTTTTTTTTTTTAGAAATGGGGACACCTGGGTGGCTCAGTTGGTGAAGTGGCTCAGTTGGTGAAGTGCCTGCCTTCTGCTCAGTTCATAATCTCAGGGTCCTGGGGTCAACCCCAACAGAGGGTCCCCTGCTCAGCAGGGAGTCTGTCTCTCTCTCTCTCCTTGTGGGCTTGCTCTGTCTCTCTCCCTCTCTCAAATAGATAAATAAACCTTTTTTTTTTTAAAAAAGAAATACATTAGAAACAACATCTCTGGTGTCATTAAATCTTCAAACAATGACCTTAACAAATTTATCATTCAATCTACAAATGTATTATTAACTTAAAAAAAAATCCCTAACAGTATTCATTTAGATTTTTTCTCACTTTTCCACTGATATTGGATAGAGTATTGCAGTGAACATGCTTTTAGGTAAAATCTTGGTATATGTAACAGGATTATAAAATTTAGCTTATATGGTGATGACAAATCAGAATGTCCTTAAACAGGTGAAAATAGAGTGAATCACTGTGGACAAAGCCCAACTATCTTGGTCTCCCTATGCTCAGGTCTTACAGAATGTGGCTCTTTAATGTGAACTTGTCCAAGGATGAGTGTAGAAAAATAGGGCAGCATCTTATAGGGTCTTGCTCAACAATATAAGGCGTTTGAACTTTATACTATTGACCAGTATTTTTAAGAGTAAATAATTTATCAGCCTAATGGATATAACTGATATTTTCTGAAATGAAATAAAATACCATAAAATGTAATATTACAATCAGGGTGCATCAGTATAAGTTTGCAAAATGTTATTTCAGTTTTATGTGAGGTGCCTGTGGATAAAAGAGAGAGAGAGAGAGAGAAGTTGGAAATGTGTTTTTCATGTGTAGTAAAATAAAACAAAATAAAATAAAAAAGAAAGGCAATGTTATAGGCCATGGAAAGCCATAGAGAAATTTTACAACTGGTAGTGATCTGTCTGTCTCATAAGACTTTTTCTCAGTAAAGATATTAGATCTGGGTTATCTGGAAGTAGGGAATTATATACCAACCTATTAAAATTTTGTGCTGAGAAAACATCACTACACGAACTTAGGCAGTGGTAAAAGACGAAGGGGATCCACAGGTGTGAATGATATTTAGGAAGCAGAATTGACAGAAATAGATGACTGACTAGACAGAACAGCAAACAATTCATTATGATTCTAAATGTCTTTGGCCCAGGTGACTGTGTGAACAGAGATGTCATTAACTGAGATTAGGAGCACAGGAAAGAAAGCCAGTTTTGACACAAAGAATTGTCATTTCTGAAAAAAATACATCCAAATGCCAATACACACAATCCAATAGGATTTGATGAATATTCTAGTCTTTGTGATGTTAGAAGTTTCAACATGGTGCAGGCTATGAGTTCAGTTGTGCATCCTCTGTGTTGAAGAGTAAATGACAGATAAGAAAGTGGAAATTTAGTGTTTACAATTCACCTATAAGAATTTCCACCTTGAGGGGCACCTGAGTAGCTCAGTCAGTGAAGCATCTGCCTTCAGCTCAGGTCCTGGGTTCGGGGTCCCGGGATCAAGCCCCATGTCCAGCTCCCTGCTCAGCAAGGAGTCTCCTTGTTCTTCTCCCTCTAATCCTCCCCCCACTCATGCACTCTCTCTTTCTCAAATAAATAAATAAAATCTTTTTTAAAAAGTTCCACTTTGAAGGGCAGGCAACAGAGCACATACAGATATGATTTCTTCATTGGTCTATTTATATGTTTAAATATATATTGTGTGCCTCCAATGTCCTCATCTTTTTACAGCTAGATAACATTTTTCATATGACTTTATATAATTATTTCTATATATTTACTTATTCTTTATGTCCAATATTTACTTAAGAAAATTCCAACATCGGAAGACACAACTATACAATAAGTTTTAGCAGTTGATTTCTCTGTAAATGTATGTTTTCTGTGGTTGATAAAGTACATAAAGTTTCACTTATGTAGGATACAGGTGCTTGCCCATTGTGTTGTAGGCACGTATTGTTTAAGCAATAACAAGTTATTTTGATATGTATTCTGCAATAGTGTATGAGATACGATAGGAGATACAGAGCCAATTGATAGAGTTGTGCCGGATGTCATTTGTTTCACAGGGACCAATTTTGGCTCTTCAGATTTTAGTAAATACAACTTCTCTTTTCTCTGATTTTATGATTTATGCTCTTAAAGGCTAGACAAGTGTAGCTTATTTTAAGATGTATCCAGTAAATGGCTCTAGAATATTTTTAAATAGTAAAATATAGTAATTTCTTCTTTTCAATTATTTTATACGGACCCTTCCTTTTAAATCATGCTGGTGTTATTATTGTAATTCAAATCTGTATTATTGCTCACTTAAATTTCAGCAACAGCCTTATGGCACTGGGTCCCTATCATCTGACCCAATTTACAGATCCATCCAGCATAAAATGCCCACTACGCAACTATGCAGTTCCAAGAAACTGCCAAAAGAGACATTCTAAGTAAGACTTTCATTATGACTTTGCCTTACTCAACAACCACCATTCACTATTTATTACCTACTGCATAATATGCAGACTCTTTTGTATGATTATAACCCAACCCTAAATAAATGACTCAGCATTACACCATGCCATTCGGGCTGTACCAGACTCCTTGTCCTCTTCATGTTCCACACTCCTGTACGTTTCTGGAATTCTCTCTTGGGTTTCCTCCACAAAGTGGTCTTCCTTCTCTCTCTCATACACACACATCCAGACTCTACAGACATTTTGTGGACCTACCATCTTTCACATGAAGTGTACTTACAAACCAACATTTATTGTTCCTTCAGTTCTCCAAACATCTCTGCATAGTCAGAAACTCAATAATAAATTGTTCTTTTAGGTGTGATGGTTTTCTTTCTCTTATTAAACTGTAAATAGGACATAGTGCAAACACTTTATGACATAATTCTTTCATAATATTGACATATTTCTTTCATAGAGAACTATCCTCATCATGGTGCTGGATTATATACTTGGTCATTTCTTAATTAATAATTATACGACTCAAGATTTCTGATATCAGTATTTCATGGTTCAAAACCACTTGACTTTATCTTTAGAAAATATCTACTTGCAAATTCTAGCACTGTGCCCTTCTTGGCCAACTCCCTCTTATCCTGTCATGTTCCCCCTTCCTTCTCCCACTCTCTTCCTGGGTTGGGGGCTGAAGGGCCAGAGTGGGGGTGGCAGGGTCTGGAAGTTGGGGGGGCCCTGCACAGGGAAAAAAAATCTGGTGAGACTTTCAATTCTTTCATCAAAAATCTAAAATAAAATATTAACTTACTTAGTCATATCTATTTTCTACTTTTAGTTAAATAGTTAATACCTTTAAAGTTTTTGTTGCTGTTGTTATTAAATTACATTTTACAATTTATTACAATTACATTTTACCTTATAGAATATTAGCTATGATAATTTTTACTCAGCAATTTCATTTTCCTGAAATAGATAAGATGCCAAAACTCATGATACTAAAGAATTGGTTACAAAGACTTTTCAACCATGCTGGTCTGAGGGACCTGCAAATACATTTTCCTTAGAGGACTTGTTAATTTCATTTAATTCAGTCTGGCCATCCCACATAAAGTGAGCACAGAAGTGTATGTTGCTTCAGAAGAAAGTGTCTTTTTGCCTTGGATCTACTATTTTCCCTCAGTGAGCTGAAAAAGAGCAGGTAGACATTTTATTTATACTAGAGACCCTAACGTGGTGAATCAAGCTGGAAGACTCAGCCTATTTCATCCCCTAGGATGTCACTAGAATAAGATCTGCTACTAGGACATACAGTTTGCTCTTCAAAATCTTTCCATTATGGAAAAAAAAAAGCCTACTTCTTTATTTCTTTATAGACATTTATAGGTAATTTAAAAGTAGGAATGTATTCCTCAGTGTTTTTGTGTAACTTCGTATAAATAATATTAGAGGTAGAAATGCCATCATAAGGTTATTATAAATAAGTCTTAGTTGTTACATAAAACATTTCTGATGTTATTTCAGTTTGCTTTTATAAAAGATTTTATTTATTCACTTGAGAGACAGAGAGACAGAGAGAGAGCATGAGAAGGGTAGGAGAGGCAGAAGGAGAGGGAGAAGCAGACTCCCGGCTCAGCCCGGAGCTCCATCTGAATCTGGGATCATGACCTGAGCCGAAGGCAGATGCCTAACCGACTGAACCACCGAGGCGCCCCTCAATTTATACTTCTAGAAAGAAAGCATAACCATGGTTCTGTAACTCTTTTCTACTTCTGCTTTGATCCTGACCAATCTCCTTATAAATACTGACCATGGATTTACTAGCTAGAAGGTAAATGAGGATTCTGCAAGGGTTGCTGTATACTGATTCTGAACATGAAATGCTTCTAGCAAAACATACTTCTGCAAGATTTTCCATTGTAAATAATCCTGTCATCTCTGGATCTCTGAGAGGCAGCTGCATGATGAATTGTTACTTATATGACCATTACTTCCATAGAGACCTAGCAATGGGTAAAATTTTGGGAGACTCTAAAACCTACTCAACTCATCCTTCTGGAGAGCAAAACACATGCTGGTAAAGGAGGATTTGAGAAGTTGTGTCTGATGGATGTGCCTGGGTATTTACATGGTTTATGTTCCGCTCCTGTTTTGTATCCTTTGTGACTCGTTTGTAAGGCTTGTATTTCACGGGATCCTATTTGCTACTTTGAGCCTCTGTGATCATGCAATTTGTGTAATGTTTTCCATTTTTAAAATTAAATCTTTATAAAAGTTCTGCAATGTAAATAGCGCATGTGTTATTAGCTATGATTTAGAAAGGAGCTTACGCTAGGGTGATGACAGTAGCAGTAGGAAATCCAGAGCAGTAGCAACCATTTATTTAGCTGTTAGTGTGCATCAGTGTGCCAGGCCCTTCATTAATTTATGTCACAATCACCCAGCACACAGAAGACCAAGCTTCAGGATTGTTGTCTTTCATGGACCCCATCTAAGCCCTTGAAGATCTGCTGTAAATAGATTCTCATGGTCATGTCATTGGTGAAATCTGCCCAAGTAAGATCCTTTAACTGTGATCTGTTAAGAATATTATCTTTCCGGGGGCACCTGGGTGGCTCAGTGGGTTAAGCCACTGCCTTCGGCTCAGGTCATGGTCTCAGGGTCCTGGGATCGAGCACCGCATCGGGCTCTCTGCTCAGCAGGGAGCCTGCTTCCCTTCCTCTCTCTCTCTCTGCCTGCCTCGCTGCCTGCTTGTGATCTCTGTCAAATAAATAAATAAAATCTTAAAAAAAAAAAAGAATATTATCTTTCCACTCCAACTTCTCTTTGGCATTTTTTCTTGTGTTGCGTGGTATGAAAGGAGGCAGCAAGGAGGAACTTCAATTAGGGATTCATTAATCCAGCATTTATAGGTTTACATGGTGGGGTATAATTATATGGCTTATAGTTCATATTTATGTAAAATTGTTGCCAGTAATCCTAGTGTAGGAATGGCTTTCTGTAATAATCCTCTCACCCACTGTGTTATAACATAACAAGTAGGAAGACAGAGTTTCCATGATGGCATGCATCTGTCTTATGGCACCCAGAGCCTGAAATCTATTGGTAGTAATAAAACAGGGTATAAAAAGTACAGAAATCAGAAGCTAGCCTGTGAAAAATTCTCACAAAATTATAGTACATATATGAGATAAATGTATAGAGCTTTTCTTAAATTTAAAATAACCTAAAAATTTTAAAATACCAATAACAAGAAGTGAAATTGA
Organism: Enhydra lutris kenyoni; assembly: GCF_002288905.1. NCBI lineage: Eukaryota > Metazoa > Chordata > Mammalia > Carnivora > Mustelidae > Enhydra > Enhydra lutris. The sequence continues at coordinate 68,002,472 of NW_019154093.1, forward strand.
AAGAAACAGCTCTAAGCTATTGACAATAAGAAATATTTTTTAATCAAACATGTTAGAGAAACTTGTTCTTTCTACTAGAAATTATAAAATTCTCATTTGAAGAGGTGCTCAAAGACTGAAGCCAAAAATAAATACACAGAATAAAAGTATTACAAAAATACTTAAGAGAATTAAAGAAAACATTGATTTTTTTCCCCCTCCCAGATTATCTGATACTTTTGGTATGGGTTCATTTTTTATAATTAAAAATTTCTTGTAATGCCTTCATTCACTTAAAAGTATAAATTCTGTAATTTTTTTGTATTTGTAATTTTGTATTTTTTTTTTTTTTTTTTAAAGAGTAAAGCCAAATTTTGTGTGCATCTGGCCCAGGGTCCATCCATGTCAGGATCCATCAGGGGTCAACATTATTCTCTAGAGTTTACACTGCTTGGGCCAAGACTAGAACGTCATATGCTTTTTCCTTTCCACTGAGCTTCTTTTTGTTCATATTAAATCAGATATAAGGGAGACGAAAAAAAATCCAAAGCAATAGAGAAGACCATATCCATATGTGCAAGGAATAGAAAAGGATAAGCAATTCAGTTATTTGTTCATTAATTCTATGGAGTGCCAAATTTGAAGCTGTTTTGTTTAAATGGGCAAATAATACAGCTCTCCCAAGGCAGGTCAATATGCAAAATATTCTCTCGTATTGTTATATATTCATTAAATTGCCTGAGGTATGGAATTTCTCTTGGCAAAAAATATTACTTTATGTATAATTAGAGACTATATAAAAGTTCTGGAAATATTTCTAGTGTGCTGAAATTGTGAACATATGTTTGAGACTTTGCGAAATGTTTAATTATGAAAAATATCTTTCTGAAATTTTAAATATAGCCTACCTTAATCTTGTAAATAGAGCATTACCATGTGGTGTTTTTATTTTAGACACGTGGGGAATTCAAACAACTTATCTCTGAAGGAAAATATTCCTTTCCAAAAGTATGAAACTATTCTAATCTGGATGGTCAAGAAACAGAATGGAAAGCCTTTTCTGCAAGAGAGAGTAATCTGGAACCTATTTAAGAAAGAGAATGACCAATCCAGGTAGACAAGACTTGAGTTTATTTATACGATTCATATCTCCCTTCTTGAAAGGACATTTACAAACTTGATTTCAAAAATAAAAGAACTTCTGAATGACAAGTGTTCACGTTTTAATTCCAGTATTACAGGTATGGTCTTTTGTGATAAATTATCAGTTGAAAATGTTCCAGTGAAATCTGGTATCAATTAATTTAACACTTTATATAAGAAATAAAACATTTATTTTCAAGTCTTACATATATTACTTAAAATAGATACAAAGTTCAATTTGTAACTTTAGAATTTTACTGCTATATCAAGCTACCTGGAAGAAAATACCTTAGTGGAAAGAATGTTTTGATTGTTTTAATAAGTATGACTTTCAAAACAAGCACTGTTAGTAACGATCCACCCATATGCTATTTAGAAATTAGGCAGGTCAAATAATGTATGATATTATTATGAAAGAAAAGAAATGGTATTTGTTGGGAAGGTGCAGGTAAAATAGTATTTGAAGACTATTATAATATGCAACTTGGAATCAAATTCAAGAAATTGATTGATTAAAAAGTATAACATTGAACAAATTCATAAACAATTGCTTTGTTCCCATCTTTTAATATTAATCTGGATGACTGAAGCACACTGAAGACAATGAGATGAGATAAGGTAGTAAAAAAATTGTACATCTAATTGTTTGCTTGATGGAAGCATCGATTTGTTAAAATAGATTCTCATACACATTTTCCTGTCCAAAAATATAAACTTGCTTATTTTCCGTATATACAAGGATCCTGTGAAATCCTGGACTCTGAAAAGAAGAAGCTGAGGTATAGCATTGAATGAAGCATCAAAATGCATGATATTTTAGGCTGAAATTCACCAAAGTTACTGTCTGTAGAGAAGAGTGGATCCAAGTGTGCTTCCGTGAGTCTTCTAGGTTTTGGCCCCTCTGAGAAATTTGTTGGCGACATCAAATAATCGAACTCTTCAACATCAATATATACAAAGGCATTTTATTATTAATCAAAGAAAGGGAATTAGAGTCATCAGAAATTACAACTTTATTTTTTCATAATACATATATTTATTGCCATCATAGTTCTGCAATTGTCATAAAATTAGAGTCAGATGGAATCCAGAGACACGTGCAAGTTTTGGAAATGGACACATAGATAACAGTATAGAACTGTACATAAAATAATTACAATTTATTAAACACACTGTTTTAGTACATCCTTGATGGATGGGAATGAGCACCATATCTTTTATGAAATATATATCGTTTTCTTTTTTCTACAGCACCAAAGAAATCCAAATAGGAAAAGGAGAGATGAAAATTGGGAATCAAGAATAAGGCCTGTTTCCATCTCAGCCACACTAGCTTGTATTTTTATGATTTTTGAAGCTTTTGTCATGCAAAGATTCTGTCCCCCTGCAAGGGCATCGGTATTTCTAATCGGTACATATATACGTAGCAAGTTGTTTTCTCTACCATCCTTATTCAAAACTTGCATGTGGCACAAAATGGGTTGGTGGCACCAAGGTATTTTTTTCTGTTGATTTTGTATGTTCTTCATCCTAATCTTAGCCAAGGAAACAAACAGGACCAACTTCAAATCCAAACTTCTGATTCTGATCACCAAAGTCATTGATCATTACATCAACAATAGGAACTTGATCAATTTTCGGGGTATTGATTTCAATCACAGTTTTTTCATAGCCTTTTCTGGACTGTAAAATTGAGCAGAAATACAAAGTTACACAATCATTTCATAGTTTTAACATATATGTTATTTTTTTCTTAAGCCTCTGAATGGAGGTGAGAAAGTAAGAAAGAAGAGAGCAAGAAAGAAATTTGTCATTATCTTTGTGTGAGTCCCTCTTGCTGTTATTACTGATGTCATATGTAGTTTTAAATTTTGAACGTTTAATATTTAGCCATTATTGCCCAACTATACTATTCAGATATATTGCACAGTTGAAGAGAATCTTATTGAATTGACAAGTACAGTTTAATATGAAAACTGATAATAAAATTGGGTCAGGCTTCATAATAATAAATTCTTTCATAATAATATGAAATATTAATAATATTTCCTTCATAATAATAAATAAATAATCCTTCATAATAATAAATTCTTACCACTGTAATCATACTGTATATATAGAGAGAGATTTTAAAATACAGTATAGAAATTATAATGCACAAGGTCAGAAGTTAAAGCATGTCTGCTGCTATATCTTAATTTTGTGAATGATTATCAGTATATTACTATTGGGAAATCCAGACACTTGCTAATTTTAATGTGTTTTATTTTCTCTTCTTTGATCTGTAGGTACCCTACCTACTTTGTTGAAGGCATGGGCCTTTTTCTTTGTAACTGTGACTTCTTTAGTCATCAGCGAAAACAATGAGGTTTTCAGTGTGGTCTCTGGGCCATTTTCTTAAATAGAATTCCCATTGTGTGAAAAGGATAGTTCCAGAAGATAGAAATAACAAAAAAAATGATAATAACTGCCTAAACTGGTGGTAATACAGAAGCAACAGAGAAGCACCTTACAAACAAAATACAAGGATAAGAATTATCTATGGTATAAACGGTACAATGCCAATCCCTTTATCTTTCATTTTAGAATAATGCTGATTCCTTTATCTGTCATTTTAGGATCATGGATGAAGGAGACAAATTTTTGTTTTTTTTTAGTTTCAAGGTTTCAAGAATAACTAGCTACAATAGTTTCCGATGATCAGGAATAATTCCATAGAAATAACATATGATCTAAGATTACCTTCTGTTACGGATTTTAGAATACTTGTCTATATGTATGTTTCAGAGTTTGTGTGTCTGTGTGTGTGTGCATGTGTATGTGAATATCAGTGGCTTCTAAGATACTGTGTTTTAATATAAGTGTTGAGCATCAGATCTTAATAAAAACTGCTATCCATTTCATGAGAGAAACCTGGCTTAGGGCCAAACTGAGGTGGTTACACACTGCCTCCCACCCTGAGAAAGAAGGCAAGTGATTATACTCACCGCACAGCCATCATATAGTGCTTTGATGTAAGGGTTGTTGTCATAGGACATCTCCTCATCATTTGACCCCAGGAACCGAAGTGCTTTGTCGTAACTTCCCGATGACACATCGTACCAGGCTGCTGACTGATGGCAGGTGTAGGTGAAATTCTGCCGCGCAGAGGCAGTCAGCAGTTTCAAGAATGTCATTTGCACCATATTAATGGAATTTCCTTCAACATCCAAATAGGAAAGCTGGGAATAAAAGAATAAAAAGACACATGAAGATTCTTTTGCTCTTTTATGTTATAAAGGGATAAAAATCACTGCTGACAGTGAACTGTGATCCCAGAAGCACTCGGATGCATCGAGTGGCCCATTTTCACGTAGGGGAAGAAAGTAGGCATGGAGGGGCAGAAGACCCAGAGTCAGGATTTTATGAACTCATTCTTGTACTCCCACCGCAGTTACTGCAAGCACTATTTATTTTTGAAAAGAGTCACTTTATTTCTATGCTTCATTGTCCTAACCATTAAAAATTTCCAAAAAAAAATGCTTTTGTTTCCAAGAGATCTTTCATTGTATTAGTGTACCTTTTAAAGTAATTTAAATAAGTTTAAATTATAGATTATGAACTATCTCTCATTATGTTTGTGTATCTTTTTAAATAGCGAAACAATGGGAACTGAGGAATCCTGGTGCAATGCAAAGTTTACCTATCTTAATTTTTTTTTAGAAAGAGTGCATGTGAGTGGGAGAGAGGAGCAGACGGGGAGGGGGAGGGAGAAGACTCTCCAGTAGACTCCCACCTCTGCTGAGCACAGAGCCCAAGGTAGCTAGGTCTCTTGACCCTGAGATCCTGACCTGAGCTGAAATGAAGAGTCCTCAATTAACCCACTGAGCCACCCGGGCAGCCCCTCCCCTTTTTAAAAAATCTCACCTACTTCTTTAAAAAATTTCATAGTACATCCACCTGGCCCAAATTTTAAACAAGTTCCTGCAGTTTTTATTTTGGGGCCATAGTTTTCTAAGGTGTTTGGTCTTCTATTTACTTCATAGACCTAGACCTACCTCTTTGTTCATTCTTAGATGATGTACTTACTCACCACTGTGTCACCACCACTATACAGAATGCCTGAGGTGATGCAAGTGAATATTTGTTGAGTCAGTAAATACTTATTTTGTATTTAGAGTAGGAAGATAATTGAAAATTATTAAAACCCTTTATTAAATTAATAAATTGTTTTATTGGGTACAATCGAAATACTGAGGACTGCTGAAACACAGAAACCTAGTTTTTTTTTTTAAAACATGGAGTAGGAAATTTACCTAGAATATAGATTTAGCCCACGTAAAGATAGTTACCTATGACTTTCTTCCTTATTGTTGAATTTAGTTACTCCTTACTGACTAAAAGCCCAGATAGTGAGGAACCTTGTTTGGTTGAAGAAAAAAAGGACACTTGGGAAATGGACATAAAGGAAAACAAACAAAACAACAAAAAAAACAACAAAAAAACAACAAAAAACAACAAAACAACAAAAAAATTGACACCACACACACCGTTCTGTGTAGGTATTTTTAACTTCTACACTAGTAAGATGTCACATGGATATTTAATGTAACGTGAAGACTGTAGTGAAGAATTATGTGGAGAACTTCACTAACATTGTTAATTAATTTGTGTATATTCCCGTAGGATAACTACAAAATAGCCATCACTGGAAAATAATAGCTTTTTTAAGAACATCAAACAATTTAATAATTACCTGGGTAAATAAGAAACTTTCATTTAAATACATTCTTATTAATATTTTAAACACACACATATTTTTAAACACCTTTTATAATGTCAATTTAATTTTGGCACCTATCTTAAAATACCTGTAACAAATTATTACTAGTGAACTGGTCATTGTATGAGAAATATCTACAAGAAATATCTACGTGAACTTGTGCTCCAATCCAAATAAAAGGTCAAGTCAGTCAGTTCACTTTATAGCCACATGTAGCAATCAGAAAAAACATTTCACTTTCCAAAAGTTTTCATTGATATAGAGAACAAAAAATAATTTATGTATTCTCTATACCTGACATTTCTAACATAATTTATTTTTATGATGTCTAGCAGGTACTTAGTGAAATGCATACTTTATCTGATCACATTATTTTGGTAAGTATAGCATATTTCCATGTATTCTGATACAAAACATTTAGACTTCTCTAAAATACCACAGCAGTCTAAGAGATATAGTTGGAGCAAGCTGGAGAACACACGGAATCCTGGACATTACAATTTAGACTTTCACAGCCAGGATCTAGAGATACATAATTTGAGCTTTATTTATGAAGTGTAAGATAAACCATTTCATGTTGAGGTAATAACATACCAGTTTTCCTCTCTTAAATTCACTAAACCAGCTTCCTGGTTTCTCTTTTGGCCATGATGATATTCTTACCTGTTGCAAAGGAACAGCAAGTTAGAAAATAGGTAAAAATTATGAACAGTATTGTTTATGTACATACCAGTAATTTTCAGTAAGACTAAAATGCCATAGAAATTTTAAAATAGTCTATCCTGAACTATAGACAATGAGATAAAGAGCAAAATTGGAGAGCGATCCTGTGAATTCCCACTTAGTGAAAATGGATTCATTTTCTTCCTATTTTTTTTTTTAATTGCTCAAAAAAAAGTTGGAGGGGGGCATAACCTACCAACAGTATAATAAGAGCTGTAGGGGACATTGGTGGAACTCTTAGGCAAAACCCTTTGCAAAGGAATGCCTCATAATACCAGCTGGAATCAGCCATCAAGACAAGTACCATCAGTATTTCCTATTGAAGGGAAGCATCCTGAAAGCATTCAGCCAGTAACTTAGGGTGCCATGCTCTGGAAAAGTCCTTGGCAAGAAGCAAGCCTAATCATCTCCTGCTGGGAAGAATGTTCAGAATTTTTAATAGATCTGCATTTATTGTTTTGCTTTGCAAACATCAGCAAAACATACGGGTATCTAAGGCCTCACTGTAGGGAATTTGAGTTATCAGCATAAGGGGAGACATTTTCCATGTTCCCTCGTTGCTTTGGGGGCTACAGGAATTTTATTACGCTTCGCCACAGGCCACGTTTGGTTGGGAAACAGAAGTTGCTTTGCCTCCTGCCACTGCTACCCACCCTTTTCTCACAAACTTCACTTCTCCCCTAAAGAGATTAGACACACCTAAAGCTACTCATGCCTTCACGACTTTCTGTGCCTCTGTATGCCCACACCATTTACTAAGAAGAACGTGATTTATTAAAAGATTACAAACAAAGGCAACATCTATCAGCAGAAACTGGAGAATACAATTATGCTAGTGAGAGATCTTTCCCCATATTAGTAATTTGTCTTCATAGCTTTAAAGATAGAACTCAAATATATTGATACTGCTCGGTAAAAATCAAGAAATGTTTTTGAAAAGACTAAACATTTAAAAAATACGTAAATGCAGACAATACTTTTACTTTACGTAAAAGATTATAAATTGTGTATTTTGAACATCATGTACAGCTGCGAGTTCTATCGTGTGGTAATTGGGATGAAGAATCCTATGCACGCACTAAAATTTGAGAATCAGCTGTGCTGTGTCATGGAAAAGCCATAGAATTTTAGAGCACAAGCAGGTGCATAAAGAATACATCTGGGTAAAAGATAAAGGAGAGAAGTATTTGTTAACTCTGTGCATCACTTTGGTGTCTTATTCATGTTTATGCAATGAAATGCTCTAATTACCCTGTAAGAAAAGCAGATAAATGAAAATATGACAGTATAATTTTCCTGTTTAGTTCAATATTGCAAAAACATGGCAAGAACTGTCAACAGTCACCACCAAAACAGATTGGTACTTACTCCCTCAGATTTTTTGTCTGGATAAATGCAAGTCTCACCACCAGACGTGAAATTACAGTAAACTTTGAAAGAATCTCCTGAGCATCCTTGGTTAGGATCAATCCAATATTCACCTAGAAGTAGAAAAAAACATGTCATATAAAAATACATGCATAGGAAAAATGATTGCATTAAATATCAAAGTTTCTTAGAGAAACAAAGAATAATTAATATAGTTGGATCTTTTCCCATGAGAATCACTTTATGTTCCCTTTATGGTCATATTGGGGTATGCATTTGAATAGTTAAAGAGTGACCCTTTGTCTTGCCTGAATCAAAGCTTTGCCCATACAGTCTACCCGGAACACTCTGGTTCCTAGCATGTCTGTTACTTTTAGATTTCAGCTTAAATGTCACCTCCTCAAATATTAACATTCAGTTTAGCCATTGTAAGTAAGTTGCACGCATATTGGAATCAGCTAACTTAACCCTAAATCTCATATGTTTTATTTACTACTTAAATAGTCTGAGTATAATAATCACTGTATTTTTCCTTGGTTTATTCATCTGTAACAATGGAGGTGATAGTATCTACTTAGCCTCAGGGATCATACTTTTGCATTACTTTATAGCATAAACTTCTTGTAGTAAATGTACCTCTCTTTGAATTAGATCCTAAAAAGTAGGTCTATTTTTATATACTTAAATGTAGCTTGCTATTAATGTCATCATCTACATGGCGCAGAGCAGATTTTATCGTGCGAATGATGGTGACCGTTAAATTAGTAGTAGATGAGTAAAGATGGTAAATAGTAGGAATAACAAAATTGTTTTAAAATAATTGACAATATGGTTTTTGTTGCTAACAGCTATTGAGAGATAGCATTGATATACATGTGATGACACTTTGCTTCCCTCCTACCATTTCCTATGCTGCCACTTCATTTTAAATATTAGTCTGAATTATGTGAATCTACTGGTTATTAACTTTTCACATTCCAAAATCTCTAACTGCTTAGCTTGTACTAGAATTCTTAAAAACCTAATACCAATCTGCTTTATCTTTTACTACTACTGTATATAAATGGGGAGAGTACTTTTAATAGTTAATTAGCTTCTACTATATGTCAGATCACTTGAAATATTTATTTAACAAAAACATTTAAATTTTTTCTGATTGCACCATTTATAGATTCGCATCTGGAACCAACTGAAATCCTCAGGAAAAAAAAAATGTATAAAAAAAGGTTAAAAACCATCCAGGATTTTACCCATCAGGATAACCACTCTTAATGTTTGATATATTTTACAGTTTTTAGAAATTCTGTGGTATTTTTTTTATGTTCTGTTACCTTTTTTTTAAATTTTATTTTTTCAGTGTTTCAAGATTTTTTCTCTTGATTTAATCTGCTAGCATTGCCATTAAATGTTCTTCAAATAACATAATAATAACTTAATTACCAAGACACCTTTGTTCAATAAATTCTGTATACTATGGATACCATGTACAATTTATCTCAAATTTATTCATTCCAATTTTTACTATCAGGTCCCTAAATCAAGTCACCACAATTTCTTGCCTAGATTAATCCAACAGCTCCTTAACCAGCTTCTTTGGATTCTACCTTGCTTTCTTCCAAATTACTTCAAAGTCATTTTCCGCTTTGTTCACTACTTTTTAGCCATGGAGACATTAGGTTCCTCGAAGACACCAGAACCTCGTCTTCTTCAAGGCTTTCAAAAGACCCATATCCTCTGCCCAGAACACCCTTCCCATTCTTTGCATAACTGGCTACCTCTTTATAGGTTTCAGCTTAAATGTTATCTCCTTAAATATTAATATCTTATTTATCCAAAATCGAATCATCCCTTACTTATCTACTCATTTTTTCCACAATATCTCTCATAATATGCTATAAATACTACTTATGATTTTGCTGTCTCCATTGTTTGATAATAGTAGCTCAAAGGCATTATTCCTTCTGCATTAACTATGAATCTCTGTCTGAAGAAGAGTGCCTGGCACTGTTTAATTAATTAACTAATATTTAATTGCAATTAATTAACACATTGAAGAATTAATAATACTAGTTATTATATGGAAACCACAGGGAACTGTAGCTCACAGTGAACTTTCCATTTTCCAAAATTTACAAAAATTTTTCTTGACTGCTCAGGTTCTAATTAATCATATCTTGTTTTATAACTCAGTACATGTTGTAATCTTTTATATTTGAATTTCAATAATGTATGATTTTCTTAGCTAGACCAAAATCTGAATCATTCTTATAAATCACTGCATTACCACTGAACTGAATATATCTTTTTCACATACACATATTATACATTTGAAGACCTTGGATATTAGTCTGTATGGAACCCTTAGTAGCTACCTGTGTTTTAGTTTCAACAGATTATTCTTGACTAAGAAAATATTTTATGACATTCTTCCTTTATGGTGGTGGCTGTTTCTGAATCACATTGAAATTTTCTATCTGTATTGAATTATTTAGATCTCAGTTACAGCATTCTTATATGATTGACAGTGCAAAATAATATTGTCCCAATAGTAAAAAGAGTGATAAAATATTTACACGTAAAGTGGGAGATTTAAGATGACATAAAGATCTGCCCCTTGTTAGTTTAATAATTAGGTGAGTTTCTTAACTAACTCAAGATACTTGAAACTGTTGTCCTCTCAGGATAGGTATGTAAACGTTTATGTTAAATGGTAGGTATAATAAAATATCTTGATTATTATTACAAATAAATTATTCACAGCTCCATTATTTGTGGATCCATTACATAAATTTTGCCCCAAGCTATCCGAATTCTTAAATATTCTATTAACCAAATCACTGCTAAATTGATAGGTCAAATACGATTCAGTTGTGCTGTTAATCATGTTAACTTTACTCATATCAATGTAAAATAACTTAGGTTATAGGATATAAATAATTATATACTAATGTGCACATGCATGCACACAAAAAACCTGTTCTATGATTGTTAGTACAGGGAAAATGCATTTATGTTATCTATAATCATCCAAAAATGGCAAAGGACTCTCAAGCAGATCTTAAATTGCACAGTGTAAATGACTTTTTCTGTCTACAAGATTGGAATGAATAATCATTTGCTTTAGTTTTATTTAGATTCTATATTAAACATTTCACTAGAATTAAAGAGCTGACAATGCATCGTCATAACTTAGAGATTCAGTACATTTGCTGTGTCATTATATTATTAACATACCATCTGGGAAGTCAGGATGGCTGAGTTGCAGGTCTTTGCAAGTTCGGGCTGGGTTAGTCTGAGTACCCATTGGAAACTTCATATGTTCGATGTCTTGTTTCAGGGAATTGAGGGAACCGAATATTTCCTCCATTCCATCCGAGTAATCAAGAATATTATCACCTGCATCTGCTTGCATGTTTTCAACATGTCTTCTTGTTTTTTTGGGTGACAAGATTGGTAAAGGCTGGATGACTTCGCCAGGTGGACCCTGGGAAAGAGATAACGTGCATGTAAGTGCTTCTGAAGATAGAATATTCTGCATAATTATCACTAGTTATGTCACTGTTATAAGAAATTACAATTGGTTTAGATTTTCAATGTTTTTCCTATTTTCAATGTTTTCTCTAATTGCTAATATATATATACATGTATAGGTAGATAGATATGTAAACTTGGTAATTTTTTTTTAAATAATCTAGTAGGGATAAAGTAGACACCAACTCTGATGCTATATGGAACTTTTTCTACATAAGTAATGTAGCAAAAGATTTGTGTGGACATATGTGCATTACCTGATTATTTATTAATTAGTCCTCATTTACCTGTCTTATCTCCGCAACTAGATTTTAGTCTCTGAAGATTAAAACGCCATTTTAGGGTTCTTATGCTACTTAATGAGTTGTCTATTGTGCTTGATAATAATTTATATTATGAAACATTAAACTTTTAAAGATACACATTAACTTATTTCAAATATAATTTAAAACTGCATAAATTAAAAAGCTTAAAAAATGCAACCAGACTTGAATCTGCATTTATGGCAAGAGTAGAACTACACCAAATAGTTAAATCCATACTGGTATGGATTGTGTCACAAAAAGTTCTATGTAGAAGTCCTAAGCACCAGTACCATAGAATAAGACCTCATTTTGAAATGAGGTCTCTGTAGCTATAATTAGCTAAGTAAATATAACGGCATTAGGGTGGATCCTAGCCCAATATGACTGGTATCCTTATAAGAGGAAATTTATGGGACACACATAGACAGAAGATGATAGGAGAAGATAGGAGAAGACGGCCATTTATGAGCCAAGGAGAGGACCATGGAACAGACCTTCAGCTCCACAGTCCTCAGAAGGAACCGATGCTTCCCACAGTCTGATCTAGGACTTGTGGCCGCTAGAACTGTCAGACAATACATTTATATTATTTAAGCCACCTTGTTTGTGGTGCTTGTTATGGCAGCCCTAGCAAGGTGGATCTCTCACTTAGTAGTAATGTGAAGCCTGGAAAATGTCAGCATTAATAAACGTTACAAATTGCTATTGCTTTTTGGTTGATCATTATATACAGTAGGAAAACAAATGCCAAGTATCTAAACTCTTGTCTTTATTCCTAGTGTGGTAAGACATATATATATCTTTGTGGCATACAATCAATTGCTTTCATAAAAATGTGACATTAAAAAGTATGTCATTTTCTTGAAAAACAAATAAAAACACGATTATCATAATATATAGTTAATGTATCTTTATATATTCAATTATAAGAAAACCTTGGCATGGGGACCTGATTATGTAATATAGTTGCTATTTCCTAGAAAAATCAGCACTTTGACAAAATGCCTTTTTTTTCATCCTTCTTATAAATTCAGAGAAATCACTGGCAGTCTTAGGACGCTAACTGCCAGCACATCAGTCTTGTTACTCTGCACTTACCGGAGGCCCAGGAGGCCCTGGAAGACCACTGTCACCCTTCTGGCCAGCAGGTCCCTGCGGGGGGTTGGGCAAAGGAACAAGATAAATGAAGAACAAGGCATTTGAGTGGACTTCCCTGAAAAATGAAAACCCAAAGGCAAAAGTACTTACAGCAGAGCCTTTGGTACCCTTTGGACCTTGAGGGCCCTAGAAAAAAGCAAAGGCAAAAGAGCAGATAAAAATTTGGAGAATTCATGACTCTTTGGTCTACTTACAAGTTTACTTTATAAAATTCTTTTGTCTTGCACTTACTGGTAAGCCTGGGGGACCAGGTGGACCTATGGGACCAGCAGGACCCGGAATTCCCTGCAGAGAGAATCATCCAAATTAGAGTTTTCCTCAGCTAGTTTATGCATAAGATTAGTGCATAACAACACAACTGCAGGGTTTTGATTATGTAGAAATATGTAAGAATAGCCTAAAACTTTTCATTGTGAATCTAAGAAATAACCTTTGCAAGGCAATCTGTACTTTTTCCCCCATTTGCTTCAATGTCTGTATCTTTATAGATATAAAGCAGCCTTCAGAATAATGACTTGTATGTTTTGGAAATTCGATAAATTTTTGTGTAATTAACTACTGAACTGTAATTTTTCGATTTCTAACTTGTCATGTTTTTAATTTATTACTTTAAGATTAGCAAATTTCTTTTTGAAAACATCATTGACTTAAAGAGATTAAAGATACTCTAAATCACCCCCTTGGTCATGTTTAATGGAATGTGCACGTGTGCGAGTGTGTGTGTGTGTGTGTGTGTGTGCGTGCGTGCGCGCGACTGGAAAGGAGTAGGAGAATAATTTATATCTTTACTCACTCCATCCCCCTTTGCTCCTGGAGATCCTTGAGTTCCGGGGAGTCCTCTGTCACCCTTTTCACCTTGTTCGCCTGGGGGACCAATCAGGCCAATTAAACCTGGATGTCCCTTTAGAAGGCAGAGAAAATAAATTTAACAATATATAAATTACAACCATCTACTATAGTCATAAAATAATTGCACACTAAGTTTACAAAACATAAAAGTAAAAAAAAAAATAGAAACTTTAACCCTTTCTGAATGATATAAAGGATTAAGAACCTGCTTTTCTCTTACCTAACAGGATCATTTATTGCTTATATCAAGGGAGACTTTTATTGGTGGGGAGGAATTTTAGGAAACAGAATGCTTTCTAAAAATATCATCTTCAGTGTTTCATTTACTTAAAATTAATTCTCCACTAAAGATTATTTCATTGATGAAATAAACTGAAAAGTCATTATTTTAATAAGCATATTTTATATTAAATGATTTCTACTTTTCAGAAATTCTATAGTTTTTAAGAGACATTTGGAGATTTAAAAATAATCCAAAAAACATTAATGGCATTCTAAAAAGGCTCATTTTCTTTAATTATTTGGTATAACTCAGCATACATTCTGGAAGATCAAATTACTACTTCAAAGGTATTATAGCTTAAATTTTTCATTTTCATGTTTAAAAACATGAAAATGGGCATTTTGTTATTCCATCTGTTTATTTTCTGAAGGGTTATTTTAGTATAACCATATGCTTTCTCCATATGGTTCCAAGGGGACATTGAAAAAACATAACACTGAATTCTGATACATTTTTCACTATGACTTTGTATATTTTCTCTCCTCTAAATTCATCTGGGAAACAGAGCATTGGCAGCTTTTTCCTTGGTTAGAAGGACAAAGATATTCTTTGAAATTTCCTTTTGAGTGATTTTAATACGAAAAATTATTGTCTCTGCTATTGGGATGTCAAAATTGTAGTAACATGTGTTTTTACTCTCACCTTCTCACCCTTGGAACCGGGGTCACCTTTGAGACCAGGTAAACCAGGAGGCCCCTAAATAATAAGAAATAATAAACATACATAGAGTAGGTATGAGTTAGAGAATCATATTACTACCCACAGGGCAAGTCTGGTTTTGGTAATATGACAGAGTTCAAAAATAATTAATAATGATTAGTGCTTACTCTTGAAGATTCAAAATAATTTTGCTTGTTTAAAACTCCATGGCTTGGGGCACCTGGGTGGCTCAGTGGGTTAAGCCTCTGCTTTCGGCTCAGGTCATGATCTCAGGGTCCTGGGATCAAGCCCTGCATCAGGCTCTCTGCTCAGCAGGGAGCCTGCTTCCCCCTCTCTCTCTGCCTGCCTCTCTGCCTACCTGTGATCTTTCTCTTTGTCAAATAAATAAATAAAATCTTTAAAAAAAAAATAAAACTCCATGGCTTAATATTTAACCACAATTATAAAGCATCCTATCGACAAGTTTGACCACAGAAACGTGAAATTAGAAACAAGACATGGTTTGTATGGTCTTTAAACTAAAAAAGGATAAATTTTTAAATAATTTTAGAAGAAGGGATTTCCAAATTATACATCAAATCAATCAAATATTTTGGTTGTCAAATACATTACAAGGTCAAATACATTACAGTATTTCCTGAAAAATTTAAAAAAAATCCCAAAATATTTTTGACAGTCAACTGACCTTTGATAACCACTTTTCCTAAGCAAACTCAAACAGTATTTTTAACTGTAATTCCTGCAGAATCTTTTATATAAATGATTTGTAAATTAAATAATAAAACAATTAGCTTTTTCATATAAACATCTCTATTTTACCAATTAACTATTTTATGGTCCAAGGATAACACATTTATCCATTTTTGCTAAATTATATTTTTATGAAAATCATGGCATGCCTTCATCAACTAATTCTTAGTTCTGACCCCTGCCCATGGAATTATTCATATTAATGACTTTGTAACAAACATTTTTATAAAAAAATCAGTGTATCCCATATCGAAGGTAATACAAAATATGACCCTTGTTCTGAAACTAATGACAAATGAAACTGGCAAGAGTTTCTGTCAGAAGAAGTGGAACTGACACTAAAAGATGGTTAGCAAGGATGTGATTGATGAAATCAGAGTCAAGATAAGGCTACAAAATGTAGGTCACTACTACCTGCAGTAGTAAGGCTGCCAGAAAAACAAAGCGAAATATTTCTACAGTTTCTCTATGAGTTTGAATTATTTATATTGAATTGAAATTTAAAATTATAGTTTCGGTAACGATTTTTAACATGGCACTTAGGAAGCGAATTGTTTTAACTCTTATCAAACTACACCATTGTATATAGATACTATTGGATCTTCTTCAAGGCTACCATGAGCAATTTTTTTCCTCTCTACCCAGACACTTTGAATCTTCCATGTGAAAGAGCACGTTAAGTCTCAGTTCATCATTTTTGTGAATTTAAAGTATTAAGAGCCGTGGATCTGATCCAAGTAGTATGATGTAATTTAAAAAGTATGGGCTCAGAATAGGATAGACTTGGGATAGAAGCCAGCCTCTCTTATTAGCAATTTAAATTAGCTAACCAAAAAGAGCTTCAGTTTTCTCATCTATAAATCGAGGATTATAATTCCTGTCTCCTTAGATTGAATACATGAGCCTTTTGGATTCCTTAATTACTCACATCCGTCCCTTAAACCGAATCCCTGATCATCAGGGGAAAATAGGAATAGGATTCGTACAATTAGTACTGTGTAACAATAGTATTTAGGTCTAATATTTATTATATATATTTGTATATGTTTTAATTTATGGAAGAATTTGAAATTCTCTAAGTGTATTGATATAGAAGTGGACAATTTCCCTAAATCATTCCATTACCAATAGATACAAATTATTTTCATGTGCAATTTTAAACGTGAATGTGCCTAATAGTGATCTTTTTAAAAAAGACGTTATTTATTTATTTGACAGAGGAAGAGAAAGCACAAGCAGCAGGAACAGCAGAGAGAGAGGGAGAAGCAGGCTCCCCGCTGAGCAAGGAGCCCTACGAGGGGCTCGATCCCAGTACCCTGAGACCATGACCTGAGCCGAAGGCAGAGGCTTACTTAGCCCATTGAGCCACCCAGGCATCCCTAATAATATTCTTCTAACAAGGAGAAAATCATTAATGCTCAGGCATAAATTTATACTAATTCAGTTTAGACTTTCTTTTGTATAAAAATAATCATGCCACTTTGTTAAATCTCTTACGGTCAAAAAATAGATGACAAAGATATTACCAAATTTACCTCCAAGTATATCTAAGGCTGCGTTTGAAAACCAAACTTTCATCTTATTTACTAACACCCTATCATAGTGGATCTCAAAGTGTCGTCCTCAGACCAGCAGCATTAGCATCATCTGTGAACTTTTTACTAGAAAAGCAAATTCTTGGGCCTCATTCAGACCAACTGAATCTGAAATTCTTGAGTTAAGAGACCAGGGATCTGTTTCATAAGTTTGATACTCATTACGCTTTGAGAGAGATGGTTCTGTGGTGTTAGGTCCCAAACCAGGTTAAATCAATATGCAAATCAGAATAGCATAAAAAATCTCATTTATGTTAAAATAAAAGCATTACCTATTTAGTTCTACTAGTTTAATAATTTTTAAGTTAAGGGAATATATTTCACATCTACTATTTTCTGATTTTATCAGAAATGCATGATGAATCATGAGGAAAATAATGTTTCCCTATAACACATTTTAAAAGGCATAATATCAATGAGTAATGGAATCACTTAATTTCTTGAGACCATGTCACCCTCAGGATAAATGCCAAAGACTCTACATGTTAGAACAAGGTGGCATAAAAAAGTATGAAAAAAATGGTTCTAATAAAAACGTAACTGCATGAAAGAACCATATGCTTGTACCAGTAGTAGAAACCTTTTAAGAATATTGGTTTAACCTGACATAATATCAATTAAAAGTAAATATATTCTCCAGACTAAAAATACAAAACTAGGTACAGGCTATATTTTTTTCTTTCTTCACTTCTCCTTCTACACTCAAACTTTTTTTAGGTGTATGATATACTTTACAGAAATTCTGCTCTAAGTAGGAGATCTGGTAGGGATGCTGCTTGCCAAACATCAGTATTCAAATCACTGCTTCATTCAGAGTCTCAGGTCTAACCACACATTAGTTGGGTGACCTTGGATCTATCACTTATTATCTCTCAGCTTCACTTATGAAGGTACTCTAATAGTAATAACTGTATCACAGTATTGTAATAACGAAAGAAATCAGACCTACAAAAGTACTGTATAAACAATGCAGTAGAGCATTTTTTGAAAAGTTACAGTTATCAACAGTATTCAAATCACTGCTTCATTCAGAGTCTCAGGTCTAACCACACATTAGTTGGGTGACCTTGGATCTATCACTTATTATCTCTCAGCTTCACTTATGAAGGTACTCTAATAGTAATAACTGTATCACAGTATTGTAATAACGAAAGAAATCAGACCTACAAAAGTACTGTATAAACAATGCAGTAGAGCATTTTTTGAAAAGTTACAGTTATCAA